>NW_024059458.1:0-35476 GCF_016432855.1 Salvelinus namaycush | reverse complement strand
GGTTAGCATCTGCTTCGATCGACCACTGTGGACCTCCCCTCTCCAAATAATAATACCTAAGAGTGGGACGCCCCCTCTCCAAATAATAATAACCTAAGGAGTGGGACTGCCCCTCTCCAAATAATAATAATAATACCTAAGGATGGAGGACTGGTACCCTCCAAAAATAATACATAAGGGAGGGACTGCCCCTCTCCAAATAATAATAATGATACTTAAGGAGAGAGACGTCCCTCTCCAAATAATAATACATAAGAGGGTGGACTGCCCCTCTCCAAATAATAATATCTAAGGAGTGGGACTGCCCTCTCCAAATAATAATAATAATACCTGAGAGAGACTGTCCCTCTCCAAATAATAATACCTAAGGAGTAGGGACTGCCCCCTCTCAAATAATAATAATGATACTAAGGAGAGGGACTGCCCCTCTCAAATAATAATAATAATACTACGGAGAGGGACTGCCCCTCTCCCAATAATATAATACACCTATACGGAGTGGGACTGCCCCTCTCCAAATAAAATAATACTACCTAAGGAGTGGGACTGCCCCTCTCCAATAATAATAATACTACTAAGGAGTGGACTGCCACTCTCCAAATAATAATAATACTACCTAAGGAGTGGGACTGCCCCTCTCCAAATAATAATAATACTACCTAAGGAGTGGGACTGCCCCTCTCCAAATAATAATAATAACACCTAAGGGAGTTGAGACTGCCCCTCTCCAAATAATAATAATACTACTAAGGAGTGGGACTGCCCCTCTCCAAATAATAATAATAACTACCTAAGGAGTGAGGACTGCCCCTCTCCAATAATAATAATACTAAGAGAGGGACTGCCCCTCCAAAATAATAATATACCTAAGGAGTGGGACTGCCCCTCTCCAAATAATAATAATAATACCTAAGGAGAGGGACTGCCCCTCTCCAAATAATAATAATACCTAAGGAGTGGGACTGCCCCTCTCCAAATAATAATAATAATACTACCTAAGGAGAGAGACTGCCCCTCTCCAAATAATAATAATAATACTACGTAAGGAGAGAGACTGCCCCTTTCCAAATAATAATAATACTACCTAAGGAGAGATACTGCCCCTCTCCAAATAATAATAATAATACCTAAGGAGTGGGACTGCCCCTCTCCAAATAATAATAATAATACCTAAGGAGAGAGACTTGCCCCTCTCCAATAAAATAATATACCTAAGGAGTGGGACTGCCCTCTCCCAAAATAATAATAATACTACCTAAGGAGTGGGACTGCCCTCTCCAAATAATAATAATAAACCTAAGAGTGAGACTGCCCCTCTCCAAATAATAATATAATACCTACAGGAGTGGGACTGCCCCTCTCCAAATAATAATAATACTACCTAAGGAGTGAGACTGCCCTCTCCAAATAATAATAATACTAAGGAGAGGGACTGCCCCTCTCCAAATAATAATAATACTAAGGAGTGGGACTGCCCCTCTCCAAATAAATAATAATTAATACCTAAGGAGTAGGGACTGCCCCTCTCCAAATAATAATAATACCAAGGAGTGGGACTGCCCCTCTCCAAAAATAATTAATATACTACCTAAGGAGAGAGACTGCCCCTCTCCAAATAATAATAATAATACTACGTAAGGAGAGAGACTGCCCCTCTCCAAATAATAATAATACTACCTAAGGAGAGACTGCCCCTCTCCAAATAATAATAATAATACCTAAGGAGTGGGACTGCCCCTCTCCAAAAAAATATAATACTAGGAGAGAGGACGCCCTCTCAATAATAATAATAATACCTAAGGAGACGGGACTGCCCCTCTCCAAATAATAATAATACCTAAGGAGTGGGACTGCCCCTCTCCAAAAATAATATAATACCTAAGGAGGGGACTGCCCCTCTCCAAATAATAATACCTAAGGAGTAGGAGATGCCCCTCTCCAAATAATAATAATAACACCTAAGGAGAGAGACTTGCCCCTCTCCAAATAATAAAATAAACACCTAAGGAGAGGGACTGCCCCTCTCCAAATAATAATAATACCTAAGGAGGGACTGCCTCTCCAAATAATAAAAATAATACCTAAGGAGTGGGACTGCCCCTCTCCAAATAATAATAAATACACACCTAAGAGAGATGCCTCTCCAAATAATAATGATAAACACCTAAGGAGTTGAGACTGCCCCTCTCCAAAATAATAATAATAAATACCTAAGGAGTGGGACTGCCCCTCTCCAAATAATATAATACTCCTACGGAGTGGGGACTGCCCCTCTCCAAATAATAATAATACTACCTAAGGAGTGGGACTGCACCTCTCCAAATAATAATAATACTACCTAAGAAGTGGGACTGACCCTCTCCAAATAATAATAATAATACTAGGAGTGGGACTGCACCCTCCAAATAATAATAATACTACCTACACGGAGTGGGACTGACCCCTCTACCAAAATAATAATAATAATACGACCTAAGGAGTGGACTGCCCCTCTCCAAAATAATAATAATAATACACTACGGAGTGGGACTGCCCCTCCAATAATATCTCCAAGGGGGAGCGCTCTCAAATAATTAATAAACGCCTAAGGATGGGACTGCCCCCTTCTCACAATATATAATAATAATACCAGTAAGGAGTGGGACGCCCCTCTCCAAATAATAATAATAATACTACCTACGGAGTGGCTGCCCCAATTAAAATAAATACTAGGTGGACGCCCCTCTCCAAATAATAATAATAATAAACCTAAGGAGTGGGACCTGCCCCTCTCCAAATAATAAATACTGACAGGAGTGGACTGCCCCTCTCCAAATAATAATAATAATACTACCTAAGGAGTGGGGATAAGCCCTCTCTCCAAATAATAATAATACTGCCTACGGAGTGGGACTGCCCTCTCCAAATAATAATAATAATACTTCACCTAAGGAAGTGGGGACGCCCCTTCCAAATAATAATAATAAATACCTAAGGAGTGGGTATGACCCACTCATCCAAATAAATAAAATACACTAGGAGTGGGACTGCCCCTCTCCATAAAAATAACAAGGGCCTCTCAAATAATAAAATAATATACCTAAGGAGTGGGACGCCCCTCTCTCCAAAAATAATAAATACCTACAGGAGTGGGACTGCCCTTCAAAAATCCCATCGGGTGGCCCTCTCAAATAATCAATAATAATACTAAGATGGTGTATCAATATAAAGACCTACGAGGGGACTGCCCCTCTCCAAATTAAAACTACTAATGATACTCTCCAATAAACGCAAGGAGGTGGGACGCCCCTCTCCAAATATATAATAATAATATACCTAAGGAGGGGACTGCCCTCCTCTCCAAAATAATAATAATAATACTACCTAAGGAGTGGGACTGCCCCTCTCCAATATATAATTACTAGTGACTCCTCAATTAATAATACACCTACGGAGTGGGACTGCCCACTCCTCCAAAATAATAATAATACTACCTAAGGAGTGGGACTGCCCCTCTCCAAAAAAATAATATACTAGATGACGCTCATAATATCAATCATACCAAGGAGATGGGACTGACCCCTCTCCAATATAATAATATAATACTACCTAAGGAGATTGGGATCTGCCCCTCTCCAAATAATAATAATAATACTACCTAAGGAGTGGGACGGCCCTCTCCAATAAAAATATATAACACTAAAAGATTGGGGTACATTCCAAATATTACTAGGAGTGGGGACTGCCCTCTCCAAATTAATATACTAATAGGAGTGATGCCCTACCAAAATAATTACGGAGTGGGACTGCCCCCTCCAATAATAATAATAATACTAGCCAAGGAGTGGGAGACCCCTCTCCAAATTAATATAATACTACCTAAGGAGTGGGACTGCCCTCTCCAAATAAATAATAATAATACTAAGGGGAGGACTGCCCTCTCCAAAACAATAATAATATATACCTAAGGAGTGGGACTGCCCCTCCTCAAATAATAATAATAATACAGGAGTGGAGCTCCAATAAACTACTACGCGATGTGGGACTGCCCCTCATTAAAATACAAAATGGACCCCAAATAATAATAATACACCTAGGAGTGGGACTGCCCCTCTCCAAATAAATTCTACCTACGGAGTGGGACGCCCCTCTCCAAATAATAATATAATAATACTGACCTAAGGAGTGGGACTGCCCCCCTCCAACTAATAATAATAATAATCTACCTAAGGAGTGGGGATGCCCCTCTCCAACATAATAATAATACTACTAAGAGTGGGACTGCCCCTCTCCAAATAAATAATAATAATACTACTAAGGAGGGGGACTGCACCTCTCCAATAATAATAATAATACTACTAAGAGTGGGAACTGCCCCTCTCCAAATAATAATACATATACTACCTAAGGAGTGGGAACTGCCCCTCCCAAATAATAATAATAATACCCTAAGGAGTGGGACTGTCCCCAAAAATCTACACAGGGACCTTCAAATAATAATAATACTACCTACGGAGCTGGGACATGCCCTCTCCAAATAATAATAATACTACATACGAGGCGGACGCCAAATAGCAAGGAGTGGGACTGCCCCTCTCCAAAAAAAATACACAAGGGACCTTAATAATAATAATAAACAACTAAGGAGTGACTGCCCTTCCAAATAATATAATAAATACGACCTAAGGAGTGGGACTGCCCCTCTCCCAATAATAAAAATAATACTAACGGGAGTGGCTGCTTCCAATAATATACCTGAGTGGACTCCCTCTCCAAATAATAATAATACTGCCTAAGGAGTGGGAACTGCCCATCTCCAAATAATAATAATATAATAAACCTAAGGAGGGGACTGGCCCCTCTCCAATAATAATATATTAATACCTAAGGATGTGGGACTGGCTCCCTCTCCAAATAATTAATAATAATACTACCTAAGGAGTGGGACTGGCCCCTCTCCAAATAATACTAATAATAACCTAGGAGTGGGACTGGCCCTCTCCAATAATAATAATAATACCTAAGGAGTGGGACTGCCCTCTCAAAATAATAATAATATACTACCTAAGGGGTGGGACTGCCCCTATCCAAATAAAATATAATATACCTTAGGAGTGGGAGCTCCCCCTCTTCCAAATAATAATAATAATACTACTGAAGGTAGTGCGGACTGCCCCTCTCCAAAATAATAATAATACACCTAGGATGTGGGACTTGCCCCTCTCAAAATAATAATAATAATACCTAAGAGTGGGGACTGCACTCTCCAAAAATAATAATACTGCTAAGGGAGTGGGGACGCCCCTCTCCATAATAATAAAATAATATAACCTAAGGAGTGGGACTGCCCACTCCAAATAATAAGAATAATACTAAGGAGGGGGACTGCCCCTCTCCAAATAATAATAATAATACTACTAAGGAGGGACTGCCCTTCCAATATATCTAAGTGGGACCCCCAAAATAGATCACCTGATGGCTCCCTCTCAATAATAATAATAATAATATACCTAAGGAGTGGCTGCCTTCATAAATACTCAAGGAAGGCCCAAAACTAACCTGGCGCACGCCCCTCCAAATAATAATAATAATACCTAAGGGAGAGATGCCCTCAAATATACTCTAAGGGACTGCCCCTCTCCAAATAATAATAAAATACCTAAGGAGTGGGACTGCCCCTCTCCAAATAATAAAATATACCTCAGGAGATGGGACTGCCTCTCCAAATAATAATAATAATACCTAGGAGAGTGGGACTGCCCCTCTCCAAAGATAATAATATATATACCAAGGAGTGGACGTGCCCTCTCCATAAAATATATAAGGAGAGGTACGACCCCTCCAACTAAATGAGTAGGAGAGAGCTCACCCTCTCCAAATACATAATATCACCTACGGAGAGGACTGCCCCTCTACCAAATAATAATAATAAACCTACGGAGATGGGATGCCCTCTCCAACTAAATTAATAATAAGATAATACCTAAAGAGAGGGGACCTGCCCTCTCCAAATAATAATAATAATACCTAAGGAGTGGGATGCCCCTCCTCCAAATAATAATAATACACTAAAGGAGTGGGGACTGGCCCCTCTCAAATAATAATAATAATACTCTAAGGAGTGGGACTGCCCCTCTCCCCAAATAATAATAATACTAACTAAGGTCAGTGGGACTGCCCCCTCCCAAACAATATAATAATACTACCTAAGGAGTGGGGACTGCCCTCTTCCAAATAATAATAAATTACTACCTAAAGGGTGGGACTGCCCCCTCTCCAAATATAATACAATAATACCTAAGGAGTGGGGACTTGCCCTCCAAATAAAATAATACTACCTACGGAGTGGGACTGCCCCTCTCCATAATATAATACATAAGATGCTGGCCCTCACATAAAATTAAGGAGTGGGATGCCCCTCTCCAAATAAATACTAAGGATATGCTAAATACTTAATAAATACCTAAGGAGTGGGGATGCCCCCCAATTATACTAATCGAGAGCCCCAAAATAATAATAATAAAATACTAAGGAGTGGGACTGCCCCCTCTCCAAATAAGTAAATAAACGTAACGAAGGAGTGGGAATGCCCCTCTCCAAAATAATAATAATAATAACCTACGGAGTGGGACTGCCCTCTCCAAATAAAATAATACCCTAAGGAGTGGGACTGCCCCTCTCCAAAAATAATAATAATATACCTAAGGAGTGGGATGCCCCTCTCCAAATAATAATAATTAAATACCTAAGGAGTGGACTGCCCTCTCCCAAATAATAATAAAATACTACACTCAAGGAGTGGGGACGTGCCACCTCTCCAAATAATAATAATAATAATACCTAAGGAGTGGACTGCCCTCTCCAAAATAATAATACCTAAGGAGTGGGACTGCCCCTCTCCAAAGAATAAATAATACCTAAGGAGGGGACTGCCCTTCTCCAAATAATAATACATACCTAAGGCGTGGGCATGCCCCTCTCCAAATAATAATAATACTACCTACGAGTGGGACTGCCCCTCTCCAAATAATAATAATAATACTACAAGAGATGGGACTGCCCTCTCCAAATAATAATTAATACGACCTACAGGAGTGGGATCTGCCCCCTCTCAAAATAATAAAATACTACCTTCGGAGTGGGCTGCCCCCTCCAAATATCATAATACTGCTAAGGAGTGGGACTGCCCCTTCCATATAATAAACCTAAGATGGACTGACCTCAAATAATAATAATAATACTCTAAGAGTGGAACTGCCCCTCTCAAATAATAATAATACTACCTAAGAGTGGGACTGGCCCTCTCCAATAATATAATAAAATACATGATGGATCCCCCCCAATAAGGAGTGGGACTGCCCCTCTCCAAAAATAATAAATACCTAAGGAGTGGGACGCTGCCCTCTTCCAAAAATAATAATAATACTACCTAAGGAGTGGAGACTGCCTCTCAATTTCTTAAATATACTCCAAGAGGACGATTCAAAATAATAATAAATAAACTACCTAAGGAGTGGGACTGCCCCTCTCCAAATAATAATATAATACTACCTAAGGAGGGGAACTGCCCCTCTCATAATAATAAAAATACTACCTAAGGAGTGGGGACTGCCCCTTCCAATAAAAAAATTAACGTAAAACCCTCTCAAATAAAATACTACCTAAGGAGGGAGAACTGCCCTCTCCAAATAATAGATAATAATACCTAAGGAGTGGGACTGCCCTACTCCAAAATAATAATAATATAACCTAAGGATGAGACGCCTACCATGCCAAAAATAATCACTCGGGACTCCATCCAATAATAATAATAATATATAAGGAGTAGGGACTGCCCCTCTCCCCAAATAATAATGAATACCGACAGGAGTGGGACTGCCCCTTCCAATATAATAATACTACCTACGGAGGGGACTGCCCCTCTCCAAATCCAATAATACTGCCTAAGGAGGGACTGCCCCTCTCCAATAATAATAATAATACACCTAAGGAGGAGGACTGCCCCTCTCCAAATAATAATATAATAACTACCTACGGAGAGGGGACTGCCCCTCCAAAAATAATAATTATAATACCTAAGGAGGGGACTGCCCCTCTCCAAATAATAATAATACTACCTAAGGAGTGGGACTGCCCCTCTCCAAATATAATGAATAATACTACCTAAGGAGATGGAAGGACTGCCCCTCTCCAAATAATAATAATAATACTACCTTAAGGAGTGGGACTGCCCCTCTCCAAAATAATAAAAATACTACCTACGGAGTGGGACTGACCCCTCTCAAATAATAATAATAATACACCTAAGGAGTGGGACTGACCTCTCAAAAATAATAATACTACCTAAGAAGTGGGACCGCCCCCTCTCCAAATAATAGAATAATACCGAAGGAGTGGGACTGCACCTCTCCAAATAATAATAATACTACCTAAGCGAGGGGGACTGCCCCTCTACCAAATAATAATAATAAAGACTAGGAGTGGGACTGCCCCTCTCAAATAATAATATAATTACTAAGGAGTGGGACGCCCCTCTACCAATACTAAGTCAATAATAACCTAAGGAGTGGGACTGCCCCTCTCAAAATACATAAAATACCTAAGGAGTAGGACTGCCCCTCTCCAAATAATACATAATACTACCTAACGGATGGGACTGCCCTCTCCAAATAATAATAATAATAATACCTAAGGATGTGGGGACTGCCCCTCTCCAAATAATAATAATGAACGACCTACGGAGGGGACGCGACCCTCTCCAAATAATAATAATACTACTACGGAGTGGGACGCCCTCATCCAAATAAATAATAATACTGCTAAGGAGTGGGACTGCCCTATCCAAATAATAATAATAATAATACCTAAGGATTGGGACTGCCACCTCTCCAATATAATATAAAGAGCCCTCTCAATAATAATAATACACTAAGGATGTTGGACTGCCCCTCTCCAAATAATAATAAACATACTTTTACCTAACGGAGTGGACTGCCCCTCTCCAAATAATAATAATAAAATACTAAGGAGTGGGACGTGCCCTCTCCATAAAAAACTAAATATACCTAAGGAGTGGGAACTGCCCTCTCCAAATAATAATAATAATACCTAAGATGGCGCTCAAAAATAACAAGAGTGGGATCAGGCCCCTCTCCAAAATAATAATATCACCTAAGGCAGTGGGGACTGGCCCCTCTCCAAATAATAATATACATACCTAAGGAGTGGGACTGCCCCCTCCCTCCCAAATATAATAATAAACTACCTAAGGAGGGATCCCCCTCTCCAAATAAAGATAGACTACGGAGTGGGATCTGCCCCTCTCAAATAATAATAATACTACCTACGGAGTGGGACTGCCCCTCTCCAAAATAATTAATAATACGCCTAAGGAGTGGTGACTGCCCTCTCCAAATAATAAAAGAATAAATTTTTTTTTTTTTTTTACCTTTTTTTTAAAAAAAAAGGGAGTGGGACTGCCCATCCAAATAATAATAAATAATACTACCTAAGAGTGGGGGGACTGCCCCGCTCAAATAATAATAATAATACTACCTAAGGAAGGAGTGGGACTGCCACTCTCCAAATAAAATAATAAAATTACCTAAGGAGTGGGACTGCCCCTCCTCCAAATAATAATACCTAAGGAGGGGACGCCCCTTCTCCAAATATAAACATAGGAGTGGGACTGCCCCTCTCCAAATAATATAAATATACCTAAGGAGTGGGATGCCCCTCCCAAAAATAATAAGTTAATATACCTAAGGAGTGGGACTGCCCCTCTCCAAAAAATAATAATAATACTACCTAAGGAGTGGGACTGCCCCTCTCCAAATAATATAATAATTACTACCTAAGGAGTGGGACTGCCCCTCTCCAAAATAATAATAATAATACTACCTTAAGGAGTTGGACTGCCCCATCCAAATACTAATAAAATAATAAGGAGTGGGACTGCCCTCTCAATAATAATAATAAACATAAGGAGTGGGACTGACCCTCTCCAATACAGGACTGTTTTGCTAGCACAGACTGGAACATGTTCCGGGATTCCTCCAATGGCACAGACTGGAACATGTTCCGGGATTCCTCCAATGGCACAGACTGGAACATGTTCCGGGATTCCTCCAATGGCACAGACTGGAACATGTTCCGGAATTCCTCCAATGGCACAGACTGGAACATGTTCCGGGATTCCTCCAATGGCACAGACTGGAACATGTTCTGGGATTCCTCCAATGGCACAGACTGGAACATGTTCCGGGATTCCTCCAATGGCACAGACTGGAACATGTTCCGGGATTCCTCCAATAGCACAGACTGGAACATGTTCCGGGATTCCTCCAATAGCACAGACTGGAACATGTTCCGGGATTCCTCCAATAGCACAGACTGGAACACGTTCTGGGATTCCTCCAATGGCATTGTGGAGTATAACACCTCAGTCGTTGGCTTCATCATTAAGTGCATCGATGACGTCGTCCCCACAGTGACCATACAGACATACCCCAACCTTAAACCATGGATTACAGGCAGCATCCGCACTGACCTAAAGGGTAGATCTGCCGCTTTCAAGGAGTGGGACTCTAACCCGGAAGCTTTTATGAAATCCCACTATGCCCTCCGACGAACCATCAAACAGGCAAAGCGTCGATACAGGGCTAAGATCGAGTCGTGCTACACTGGCTCCAACACACGTCGGCTTGCAAACCATTACAGACTACAAAGGGAAGCACAGCCGCGAGCTGCCCAGTGACACGAGCTACATTTCTTCGCTTCGAGGCAAGTAACACGGAAGCCTGCATGAGAGCATCAGCTGTTCCAAACGACTGTGTGATCACGCTCTCCGTAGCCGATGTGAGTAAGACCTTTAAACAGGTCAACATTCACAAGGCCGCAGGGACAGACGGATTACCAGGACGTGTACTCTGAGCATGCGCTCACCAACTGGCAAGTGTCTTCACTGACATTTTCAACCTGTCCCTGACTGAGTCTGTAAAACCAATATGTGTCAAGCAGACCAGCATAGTCCCTGTGCACAAGAAAGTGAAGGTAACCTGCCGAAATGACTACCGCCCCGTAGCACTCCCGTCGGTAGCCATGAAGTGCTTTGAAAGGCTGGTCATGACTCACATCAACACCATTATCCCAGAAACCCTAGACCCACTCCAATTTGCATACCGCCCCAACAGATCCACAGATGAAGCAATCTCTATTGCACTCCACACTGCCCTATCCCACCTGGACAAAAGGAACACCTACATGAGCATGCTAATCATTGACTACAGCTCAGCGTTCAACACCATAGTGCCCTCAAAGCTCATCACTAAGCTAAGGACCCTGGGACTAAACACCTCCCTCTGCAACTGGATCCTGGACTTCCTGACGGGCTGCCCCCTGGTGGTAAGGGTAGGTAACAACGCATCCTCAACACGGGGGCCCCTCAGGGGTGCGTGCTCAGTTCCCTGCTGTACTCCCTGTTCACTCATGACTGCACGGCCAAACACGACTCCAACACCATTATTGAGTTTGCTGAAGACACAACAGTGGTAGGCCTGATCACCGACAACGATGAGACAGCTTATAGGGACGAGGCCTGATCACCGACAACGATGAGACAGCTTATAGGGACGAGGTCAGAGACCTGACAACGATGAGACAGCTTATAGGGACGAGGTCAGAGACCTGGCAGGACCAGGACAACAACCTCTCTCTCAACGTGATCAAGACAAAGGAGATGATTGTGGACTACAGGAAAAGGAGGACAGAGCACGCCCCCATTCTCATCAACGGGGCTGCAGCTTCAAGTTCCTTGGTGTTCACATCACCAACAAACTAACATGGTCCAAGCACACCATGACAGTCGTGAAGAGGGCACGACAGAACCTATTCTCCCTCAGGAGACTGAAAAGATTTGGCATGGTTCCTCAGATCCTCAAAAGGTTCTACAGCTGCACCATCAAGAGCATCCTGACTGATTGCCTCACTGCCTGGTATGGCAACTGCTCGGCCTCTGACCGCAAGGCACTACAGAGGGTAGTGCGTACGGCCCAGTACATCACTGGGGCCAAGCTTCCTGCCATCCAGGACCTCTACACCAGGTGGTGACAGAGGAAGGCCCTGAAAATTGTCAAAGACTCCAGCCACCCTAGTCATAGACTGTTCTCTCTGCTACCGCATGGCAAGCAGTACCGGAGTGCCAAGTCTAGGTCCAAGAGGCTTCTAAACAGCTTCTACCCCCAAGCCATAGGACTCCTGAACAGCTAGTCAAATGGATACCCAGACAATTCCCATTTCCCCCCCCCTCACCCCTCCACACCACTGCCACTCTCTGTTGTCATCTATGAATAGTCACTGCTCCTCTTTAATTACTTGTTACTTTATTCTCTTATTCTTATCTGTATTTTTTAAACTGCACTGTTGGTTAGGGGCTTTTAAGTAAGCATTTCACTGTAAGGTGATACTACACCTGTTGTATTCGGCGCATGTGACTAATACAATTTGATTTGTCTCTCGCTCTCTCTCCCTGTCTCTCTCTCGCTCTATCTCCCTTTCTCTCTCTCTCGCTCTCTCCCTGTCTCTCTCTCTCGCTCTCTCCCTGTCTCTCTCTCGCTCTCTCCCTGTCTCTCTCTCGCTCTCTCCCTGTCTCTCTCTCGCTCTCTCTCTGTCTCTCTGTCTCTCTATCTCTCTCTCTCTCTCTCTCTCTCTCTCTCTCTCTCTCTCGCTCTCTCGCTCTCTCGCTCTCTCTCCCTGTCTCTCGCTCTCTCTCCCTCTCTCTCTCCTCTCTCTCTCTCGCTCTCTCTCCCTCTCTCTCTCTCGCTCCCTGTCTCTCCCTGTCTCTCTCTCGCTCTCCTCTCTCTCGCTCTCCTCTCTCTCACTCTCCTCTCTCTCGCTCGCTCTCTCTCCCTCTCTCTCTCCTCTCTCTCTCGCTCTCTCTCCCTCTCTCTCTCTCGCTCCCTGTCTCTCCCTCGCTCTCTCTCTCCCTGTCTCTCTCGCTCTCCCTCCCTGTCTCTCCCTCGCTCTATCTCTCCCTGTCTCTCTCTCGCTCTCCTCTCTCTCGCTCTCCTCTCTCTCGCTCTCCTCTCTCTCGCTCTCTCTCCCTCTCTCTCGCTCCCTGTCTCTCCCTCGCTCTCTCTCTCCCTGTCTCTCTCGCTCTCCCTCCCTGTCTCTCCCTCGCTCTATCTCTCTCTCCCTCTCTCTCTCTCGCTCCCTGTCTCTCCCTCGCTCTCTCTCTCCCTGTCTCTCTCTCGCTCTCCTCTCTCTCGCTCTCCTCTCTCTCGCTCTCCTCTCTCTCGCTCGCTCTCTCTCCCTCTCTCTCTCGCTCTCTCTCTCGCTCTCTCTCCCTCTCTCTCGCTCCCTGTCTCTCCCTGTCTCTCTCGCTCTCCCTCCCTGTCTCTCTCTCTCTCTCTCTCTCTCCCTGTGTCTCTAAAACACGCATCCACTCTCTCTCTCACAACGATGGCCTCTATGGTTAATTAATTAGTCTGTCTGTCTGCTGGAATAGCTGCTCTAGTCAACGATTAACAGAATAGAAAAAGAGATGGGTACTCTTCCATTCAGTCATGAATAAGCCTGCTGACAAAGGTACCCAGGACTTTTTCTTTAGGAGGAGACTTTGACACCACTTTAGTCTTAGAGAGCTAGAGCTGCCTGTCACAATACCCCGGGCCTGTCGAATTCAGAATGTAAAATGTCTAGTCTGCAGATCGTGATGCGTTTGGTGATGGAGTATGTGCGAGAGACTCTTCATCCATTCTAGGTAGTGACAACCAACCCAACTCTCGCAACAGTTTAAAATGACAAGGGCTTTGAATACATGGTGCTTTATAGATTCGTAAATTCCTGGCATTATCATATCACCCATTTTGTCAGCGTTTTCATGACTTCTAAAAAGTCTTCCCCTTCCGTCTGACGGGACATGAAAAGTCATCCCCTTCCGTGGGAGTAATTAGTCTGACGGGACATGTTCTGCTTTCATGGACGCACCTGAAATCATCTAAGTACCGTCTCATGTGGTGTGCATCAAATCAAAGCTTATTGGTCACGTACACAGATTTGCAGATGTTATCGCAGGTGAGGCAATATGCTTGTGTTTCTAGCTCCAACAGTAATACCTAGCAATATGCTTGTGTTTCTAGCTCCAACAGTAATACCTAGCAATATGCTTGTGTTTCTAGCTCCAACAGTAATACCTAGCAATATGCTTGTGTTTCTAGCTCCAACAGTAATACCTAGCAATATGCTTGTGTTTCTAGCTCCAACAGTAATACCTAGCAATATGCTTGTGTTTCTAGCTCCAACAGTAATACCTAGCAATATGCTTGTGTTTCTAGCTCCAACAGTGCAGTAATACCTAGCAATATGCTTGTGTTTCTAGCTCCAACAGTAATACCTAGCAATATGCTTGTGTTTCTAGCTCCAACAGTAATACCTAGCAATATGCTTGTGTTTCTAGCTCCAACAGTAATACCTAGCAATATGCTTGTGTTTCTAGCTCCAACAGTACAGTAATACCTAGCAATATGCTTGTGTTTCTAGCTCCAACAGTAATACCTAGCAATATGCTTGTGTTTCTAGCTCCAACAGTAATACCTAGCAATATGCTTGTGTTTCTAGCTCCAACAGTAATACCTAGCAATATGCTTGTGTTTCTAGCTCCAACAGTGCAGTAATACCTAGCAATATGCTTGTGTTTCTAGCTCCAACAGTAATACCTAGCAATATGCTTGTGTTTCTAGCTCCAACAGTAATACCTAGCAATATGCTTGTGTTTCTAGCTCCAACAGTAATACCTAGCAATATGCTTGTGTTTCTAGCTCCAACAGTAATACCTAGCAAAATGCTTGTGTTTCTAGCTCCAACAGTACAGTAATACCTAGCAATATGCTTGTGTTTCTAGCTCCAACAGTAATACCTAGCAATATGCTTGTGTTTCTAGCTCCAACAGTAATACCTGGCAATATGCTTGTGTTTCTAGCTCCAACAGTAATACCTAGCAAAATGCTTGTGTTTCTAGCTCCAACAGTACAGTAATACCTAGCAATATGCTTGTGTTTCTAGCTCCAACAGTAATACCTAGCAATATGCTTGTGTTTCTAGCTCCAACAGTAATACCTAGCAATATGCTTGTGTTTCTAGCTCCAACAGTAATACCTAACAATATGCTTGTGTTTCTAGCTCCAACAGTAATACCTAGCAATATGCTTGTGTTTCTAGCTCCAACAGTACAGTAATACCTAGCAATATGCTTGTGTTTCTAGCTCCAACAGTACAGTAATACCTAGCAATATGCTTGTGTTTCTAGCTCCAACAATACAGTAATACCTAACAATATGCTTGTGTTTCTAGCTCCAACAGTAATACCTAGCAATATGCTTGTGTTTCTAGCTCCAACAGTAATACCTAGCAATATGCTTGTGTTTCTAGCTCCAACAGTAATACCTAGCAAAATGCTTGTGTTTCTAGCTCCAACAGTAATACCTAGCAATATGCTTGTGTTTCTAGCTCCAACAGTACAGTAATACCTAGCAATATGCTTGTGTTTCTAGCTCCAACAGTAATACCTAACAATATGCTTGTGTTTCTAGCTCCAACAGTACAGTAATACCTAGCAATATGCTTGTGTTTCTAGCTCCAACAGTACAGTAATACCTAGCAATATGCTTGTGTTTCTAGCTCCAACAGTACAGTAATACCTAGCAATATGCTTGTGTTTCTAGCTCCAACAATACAGTAATACCTAACAATATGCTTGTGTTTCTAGCTCCAACAGTAATACCTAGCAATATGCTTGTGTTTCTAGCTCCAACAGTAATACCTAGCAATATGCTTGTGTTTCTAGCTCCAACAGTAATACCTAGCAATATGCTTGTGTTTCTAGCTCCAACAGTAATACCTAACAATATGCTTGTGTTTCTAGCTCCAACAGTAATACCTAGCAATATGCTTGTGTTTCTAGCTCCAACAGTAATACCTAGCAATATGCTTGTGTTTCTAGCTCCAACAGTAATACCTAGCAATATGCTTGTGTTTCTAGCTCCAACAGTACAGTAATACCTAGCAATATGCTTGTGTTTCTAGCTCCAACAGTAATACCTAGCAATATGCTTGTGTTTCTAGCTCCAACAGTAATACCTAGCAATATGCTTGTGTTTCTAGCTCCAACAGTAATACCTAACAATATGCTTGTGTTTCTAGCTCCAACAGTAATACCTAGCAATATGCTTGTGTTTCTAGCTCCAACAGTAATACCTAGCAATATGCTTGTGTTTCTAGCTCCAACAGTAATACCTAGCAATATGCTTGTGTTTCTAGCTCCAACAGTAATACCTAGCAATATGCTTGTGTTTCTAGCTCCAACAGTACAGTAATACCTAGCAATATGCTTGTGTTTCTAGCTCCAACAGTAATACCTAGCAATATGCTTGTGTTTCTAGCTCCAACAGTAATACCTAGCAATATGCTTGTGTTTCTAGCTCCAACAGTAATACCTAGCAATATGCTTGTGTTTCTAGCTCCAACAGTAATACCTAGCAATATGCTTGTGTTTCTAGCTCCAACAGTAATACCTAGCAACAACAAAAAAGAACAATACACACATAAAAAAGCATTAGTTTTATATAGGTTGGATTACAGTATATACATCTAGAGTGGGCAGTATGTAAACATTACTAAAGTGATTCCATGTCTTTGTACAAAGGGCAGCAGTCTCTAAACTGCAGGGTAGAGTAACCTGGGTGCTAGCTGGCTAGTAACAGGAAGTATATGTGTGGCAGGTTAATGTGCGGAGGCTAGCTAACAGGAAGTAGATGTGTGGCAGGTTAATGTGCGGAGGCTAGCTAACAGGAAGTAGACGTGTGGCAGGTTAATGTGCGGAGGCTAGCTAACAGGAAGTAGACGTGTGGCAGGTTAATGTGCGGAGGCTAGCTAACAGGAAGTAGACGTGTGGCAGGTTAATGTGCGGAGGCTAGCTAACAGGAAGTAGACGTGTGGCAGGTTAATGTGCGGAGGCTAGCTAACAGGAAGTAGACGTGTGGCAGGTTAATGTGCGGAGGCTAGCTAACAGGAAGTAGACGTGTGGCAGGTTAATGTGCGGAGGCTAGCTAACAGGAAGTAGACGTGTGGCAGGTTAATGTGCGGAGGCTAGCTAACAGGAAGTAGACGTGTGGCAGGTTAATGTGCGGAGGCTAGCTAACAGGAAGTAGACGTGTGGCAGGTTAATGTGCGGAGGCTAGCTAACAGGAAGTAGACGTGTGGCAGGTTAATGTGCGGAGGCTAGCTAACAGGAAGTAGACGTGTGGCAGGTTAATGTGCGGAGGCTAGCTAACAGGAAGTAGACGTGTGGCAGGTTAATGTGCGGAGGCTAGCTAACAGGAAGTAGACGTGTGGCAGGTTAATGTGCGGAGGCTAGCTAACAGGAAGTAGATGTGTGGCAGGTTAATGTGCGGAGGCTAGCTAACAGGAAGTAGACGTGTGGCAGGTTAATGTGCGGAGGCTAGGCTAGCTGGCTAGTAACAGGAAGTAGACGTGTGGCAGGTTAATGTGCGGAGGCTAGCTAACAGGAAGTAGATGTGTGGCAGGTTAATGTGCGGAGGCTAGCTAACAGGAAGTAGACGTGTGGCAGGTTAATGTGCGTCGGCTAGCTAACAGGAAGTAGACGTGTGGCAGGTTAATGTGCGGAGGCTAGCTAACAGGAAGTAGACGTGTGGCAGGTTAATGTGCGGAGGCTAGGCTAGCTGGCTAGTAACAGGAAGTAGACGTGTGGCAGGTTAATGTGCGGAGGCTAGCTACTGTTTAACAGTCTGTTGTGTGCTGTTGTGTACTTTGTTATGACAGCTTAAAGATGATCAATGTATTGAGTGACAAATATATGAATCATCTGGTGTGTGTGTGTGTGTGTGTGTGTGTGTGTGTGTGTGTGTGTGTGTGTGTGTGTGTGTGTGTGTGTGTGTGTGTGTGTGTTATTCAATATGCTATTAGGGCTAAAATGATCAATGTATTTACCGAGCGATCCCTCTTGGTCTGGCTGTGTGTGTTTTACTGAGCGATCCCTCATCGTCTGTCTGTAACCTTTTTAATGCCTATTGATCTATTTACCATGCACACATATTATACTGACACACACACACACACACACACACACACACACACACACACACACACACACACACACACACACACACACACACACACACTAATAGATATACACACATACGTGTGCACACATCACACACACACACAGCAGCATCAGAGGCTAATGTCATGTGCCTGATTACACAGCGATGTAGACTGTATTAATTATCGACTACAGTCAATCAAGAAGTGATGTATTTTCCGTATAGGGTGAAATAACTGACTATGGCCACTAGAGGGGAGCATTGTCAAAGTCATGTCAAGTCTACATATAATTCTGAGGTCCTGAGTGAGAAACAAAGGCATATACTGGTATGCTTGTTCTAAGCTATCCTAATTAGCATTCTAACCCCATACCGACCCATTGAATAAGGTTCTGCATCTCGTGGGCCTAGATATTTGATCACCACATTGCTTTGGAGAGATTGGAAACCCGAATCGGTCGACACGGACAAGTTCTGGCCTGGTTTAGATCTCATCTGTCGGTAGGTATCAAGTTTGTCTCTGTGGATGGTTTTTCCTCTGACATATCAGTTGCAAGTTTCGGTGTGTTCCTCAAAGGTTCCGTTTTTAGGTCCACTGTTGTTTTCACTATATATGCTACATCTTGGTGATGTCATTCAGAAACACAATGTCAACTTTATCTGCTTTGCGGATGACGCGTAGCTGTACGTGTAGATGAAACATGGTGAAGCCCCAAAATTGCCCTCCCCGGAAGCCTGTGTTTCAGACATCAGGAAGTGGATGGCGGCAAATGTTTTACTTTAATACTCGGACAAAACAGAGATGCTTGTTCTTGGTCCCAAGAAACAAAGAGATCTTCTGTTGGATCTGACAATTAATCTTGATGGTTGTACAGTCGTCTCATATAAAACTGTGAAGGACCTCGGCGTTACTAGTCCTGAGCTAGCCTAGTTAGCATTCTAACCCACTTGAAGAAGGCTAGTCCTGAGCTAGCCTAGTTAGCATTATAACCCACTTGAAGAAGCCTAGTCCTGATCTAGCCTAGATAGCATTATAGCCCACTTGAAGAAGGCTAGTCCTGAGCTAGCCTAGTTAGCATTATAACCCACTTGAAGAAGCCTAGTCCTGATCTAGCCTAGTTAGCATTATAACCCAATTGAAGAAGCCTAGTCCTGATCTAGCCTAGTTAGCATTATAACCCACTTGAAGAAGCCTAGTCCTGATCTAGCCTAGTTAGCATTATAACCCAATTGAAGAAGCCTAGTCCTGATCTAGCCTAGTTAGCATTATAACCCACTTGAAGAAGCCTAGTCCTGATCTAGCCTAGTTAGCATTATAACCCAATTGAAGAAGCCTAGTCCTGATCTAGCCTAGTTAGCATTATAGCCCACTTGAAGAAGGCTAGTCCTGAGCTAGCCTAGTTAGCATTATAGCCCACTTGAAGAAGCCTAGTCCTGATCTAGCCTAGTTAGCATTATAACCCACTTGAAGAAGCCTAGTCCTGATCTAGCCTAGTTAGCATTATAACCCACTTGAAGAAGGCTAGTCCTGAGCTAGCCTAGTTAGCATTTTAACCCATCGGGTGCCTAGTTAGTATTCAGAACATACAGTACTGACCCTATAAAGGAAGCTACTTCAGAGTTAGCATTCAGACCCATTTCCGGGAGACTGGAGTTGTCCCAGTCACGCCCCTGCTATTTGTGCCTCTGTGCGAAACTACACTGACACTGTGATGAGAGAGTATGATTATAAGTCCTTTTCATGGTGCTGCACTGGAACCGTGGTGATGAGATGTGTGGCTACAAGCATCAGGGAAGCTGTAGTGGCGATTTTTCTCAGATTCTTTAACCATTTGTTACCTTTTAAAATAATTTTATATAGTTGTATAAACAATTGCGTCAACTTTGATTATATACTGTATTTCTTTTTTCATACAAGCCTAAAATGCGATAAGCCTTTCAATGTGTGTAGGGCGATTCTTGTTATTTACCTACTTCATTTGAGGGTTTATTGAGATTATTTCTAAATGTCTATTTTATATTATGTGCTTATTTCTGTGTGTCTATGTCTCTGCAGCGCTCTCGCTGCCGAAGACAATAGACCGGAAGCGTAAAACTACGCTGCTTCAAGCATGGCTTTGCAGACGTGCTTCCAACCGCATGCACTGCGGCTCACGTTACGGTGTCGTGACGGTATAGTTTGGCCGTCAGGCTACAATTCTGTTGCTCTGGATACAGCAGAGCTGGTCTGTTGTAGTCCGAGGGCTCGATTCAATCGGATCCACATAGCGGTTGTTTTGACAGTGTCTGAGTTGGAACTGCATTAGAACTGTCCAGTCCACAAGCGGCTCACTGCATGATACCTAAAGCGGACATTGTCATTGGCTGCACAGACTTGCATTTAGAGAAATCTCATGCAGCCTTGTTTACAAGTTGGAACACTGGAATAGGAGATGTGATCTACACCTCGATTGAAAATAAGGTTTCATAGACACAGAAATAAGCACGTAATATAAAATAGACATTTAGAAATAATCTCAATAATCCTAAAAGGAAGTAGGTAAATAGCAAGAATCACCCTACACATCTCCCATTCCAATAATATTTCAGTTAGAGCATCATTATTTCTATATAGCCTAACATTTCTCCTTCTGAACTTCTACCACCAGTGGGGAAGGTGAGGCTTCTTGACAATGAGCACAAGAGCAGCTGCTCACTGATTTTGACGCCCAACACAGTTCCACCTCCTTCTCCAACACAGTTCCACCTCCTCCTCCAACACAGTTCCACCTCCTCCTCCAACACAGTTCCACCTCCTTCTCCAACACAGTTCCACCTCCTCCTCCAACACAGTTCCTCCTCCTCCTCCTCTGTCCTGACTGATCCAACACAGTTCCACCTCCTCCTCCAACACAGTTCCACCTCCTTCTCTGTCCTGACTGATCCAACACAGTTCCACCTCCTCCTCTGTCCTGACTGATCCAACACAGTTCCACCTCCTTCTCTGTCCTGACTGATCCAACACAGTTCCACCTCCTCCTCTGTCCTGACTGATCCAACACAGTTCCACCTCCTCCTCTGTCCTGACTGATCCAACACAGTCCCACCTCCTCCTCTGTCCTGACTGATCCAACACAGTTCCACCTCCTCCTCTGTCCTGACTGATCCAACACAGTCCCACCTCCTCCTCTGTCCTGACTCATCCAACACAGTCCCACCTCCTCCTCTGTCCTGACTGATCCAACACAGTTCCACCTCCTCCTCTGTCCTGACTGATCCAACACAGTTCCACCTCCTCCTCTGTCCTGACTGATCCAACACAGTTCCACCTCCTCCTCTGTCCTGACTGATCCAACACAGTTCCTCCTCCTCTTCTGTCCTGACTGATCCAATACAGTTCCACCTCCTCCTCTGTCCTGACTGATCCAACACAGGTCCACCTCCTCCTCTGTCCTGACTGATCCAACACAGTTCCACCTCCTTCTCCAACACAGTTCCTCCTCCTCCTCTGTTCTGACTGATCCAACACAGTTCCTCCTCCTCCTCCTCTGTCCTGACTGATCCAACACAGGTCCACCTCCTCCTCTGTTCTGACTGATCCAACACAGTTCCTCCTCCTCCTCCTCTGTCCTGACTGATCCAACACAGGTCCACCTCCTCCTCTGTCCTGACTGATCCAACACAGGTCCACCTCCTCCTCTGTCCTGACTGATCCAACACAGTTCCACCTCCTCTTCTGTCCTGACTGATCCAACACAGTTCCACCTCCTCCTCTGTCCTGACTGATCCAACACAGTTCCTCCTCTGTCCTGACTGATCCAACACAGTTCCTCCTCCTCCTCTGTTCTGACTGATCCAACACAGTTCCACCTCCTCCTCCAACACAGTTCCTCCTCCTCCTCTGTCCTGACTGATCCAACACAGTTCCACCTCCTCCTCCAACACAGTTCCACCTCCTTCTCTGTCCTGACTGATCCAACACAGTTCCACCTCCTTCTCCAACACAGTTCCACCTCCTCCTCTGTCCTGACTGATCCAACACAGTCCCACCTCCTCCTCTGTCCTGACTGATCCAACACAGTTCCACCTCCTTCTCCAACACAGGTCCACCTCCTCCTCTGTCCTGACTGATCCAACACAGTTCCACCTCCTTCTCCAACACAGTTCCTCCTCCTCCTCTGTTCTGACTGATCCAACACAGTTCCTCCTCCTCCTCTGTCCTGACTGATCCAATACAGTTCCACCTCCTCCTCTGTTCTGACTGATCCAATACAGTTCCACCTCCTCCTCTGTTCTGACTGATCCAACACAGGTCCACCTCCTCCTCTGTCCTGACTGATCCAACACAGGTCCTCCTCCTCCTCCTCTGTCCTGACTGATCCAACACAGGTCCACCTCCTCCTCTGTCCTGACTGATCCAATACAGTTCCACCTCCTCCTCTGTCCTGACTGATCCAATACAGTTCCACCTCCTCCTCTGTCCTGACTGATCCAATACAGTTCCACCTCCTCCTCTGTCCTGACTGATCCAATACAGTTCCACCTCCTCCTCTGTCCTGACTGATCCAATACAGTTCCACCTCCTTCTCCAACACAGTTCCTCCTCCTCCTCTGTCCTGACTGATCCAATACAGTTCCACCTCCTCCTCTGTCCTGACTGATCCAATACAGTTCCACCTCCTTCTCCAACACAGTTCCTCCTCCTCCTCTGTCCTGACTGATCCAATACAGTTCCACCTCCTCCTCTGTCCTGACTGATCCAATACAGTTCCACCTCCTCCTCTGTCCTGACTGATCCAATACAGTTCCACCTCCTTCTCCAACACAGTTCCTCCTCCTCCTCTGTTCTGACTGATCCAACACAGTTCCACCTCCTCCTCTGTTCTGACTGATCCAACACAGTTCCTCCTCCTCCTCTGTTCTGACTGATCCAACACAGTTCCTCCTCCTCCTCTGTCCTGACTGATCCAATACAGTTCCACCTCCTCCTCTGTCCTGACTGATCCAACACAGTTCCACCTCCTCCTCTGTTCTGACTGATCCAATACAGTTCCACCTGCTCCTCTGTTCTGACTGATCCAACACAGTTCCACCTCCTCCTCCAACACAGTTCCACCTCCTCCTCCAACACAGTTCCACCTCCTCCTCCAACACAGTTCCACCTCCTCCTCTGTTCTGACTGATCCAACACAGTTCCTCCTCCTCCTCCTCTGTCCTGACTGATCCAACACAGGTCCACCTCCTCCTCTGTCCTGACTGATCCAACACAGGTCCACCTCCTCCTCTGTCCTGACTGATCCAACACAGTTCTACCTCCTCCTCTGTCCTGACTGATCCAATACAGTTCCTCCTCCTCCTCTGTCCTGACTGATCCAATACAGTTCCACCTCCTCCTCTGTTCTGACTGATCCAACACAGTTCCACCTCCTCCTCTGTTCTGACTGATCCAACACAGTTCCACCTCCTCCTCCAACACAGTTCCACCTCCTCCTCCAACACAGTTCCACCTCCTCCTCTGTCCTGACTGATCCAACACAGTTCCACCTCCTCCTCTGTTCTGACTGATCCAACACAGTTCCTCCACCTCCTCTGTTCTGACTGATCCAACACAGTTCCACCTCCTCCTCTGTTCTGACTGATCCAACACAGTTCCACCTCCTTCTCCAACACAGTTCCACCTCCTCCTCCAACACAGTTCCACCTCCTCCTCTGTCCTGACTGATCCAACACAGTTCCACCTCCTCCTCTGTTCTGACTGATCCAACACAGTTCCTCCACCTCCTCTGTCCTGACTGATCCAACACAGGTCCACCTCCTCCTCTGTCCTGACTGATCCAACACAGGTCCACCTCCTCCTCTGTCCTGACTGATCCAACACAGTTCCACCACCGATCCAATGTCACATACAAACGCATGCAAGCAGGCAGGCATGCAATCGCCCAGACCGATAGCGTGGTTGTATTTTGGCACAGCGGAATTCATTTCCAATGGAAAGAGCATTGTGTAGCAGAGACAGTGTGTGTGGTGCATATATATGCTGAAGTCATCCAATGGATGCATCACATTGTATCTGACAGGAATCATATCAGAAGGTGAACCTTTTGTAAACGTTTCCTGTAAACATGTGGGATTACATCATTAACAATGTTTTACTACAGAGTTTATTATGCAGCATCGATGCAATGACGCTGTCGAACTGATTGAGACGGACACGAGCGCGGGCACGGACACGGGCACGAGCACGGACACGAGCACGAGCACGGACACGCGCACGGACACGGGCGGGCACGGACGCACAAATGCGTGCAAGCAAGCAGGCAGGCAGGCAGACATACACACACACTATGAATAGACAACTGGAATCTAAATGAATCAATACTGGAATTTGAATGTAATCGAAGAGCTGTCTGTCAGATGCAGTTTTTTATGTGAATCATTGATTCGGAGAGTCTATTGCTACTATACAACTGGCATTAACAAAGCCTGTGTGTCCATGTATGCTGATGATTCAACCACAGCTAATGAAGTCACTGAAACCCTTAAAGAGTTTGTCTGTTTTGGAATGGGTGGCCAGTAATAAACTGGTCCTGAACATCTCTAAAACTAAGAGCATTGTATTTGGTACAAATCATTCCTTAAGTTCTAGACCTCAGCTGAATCTGGTAATGAATGGTGTGGCTGTTGAACAAGTTGAGGAGACTAAATTACTTGGCGTTACCTTAGATTATAAACTGTCATGGTCAAAACATATAGATTCAATGGTTGTAAAGATGGTGAGAGGTCTGTCCATAATAAAGAGATGCTCTGCTTTTTTGACACCACACTCCAAAAAGCTAGTTCTGCAGGCTCTAGTTTTGTCTAATCTTGATTATTGTCCAGTCGTGTGGTCCAGTGCTGCAAGGAAAGACCTAGTTAAGCTGCAGCTGGTCCAGAACAGAGCAGCATGTCTTGCTCTTCATTGTAATCAGAGGGCTGATATAAATACTATGCTGCCAGTCTCTCTTGGATAAGAGTTGAGGAGAGACTGACTGCATCACTTCTTTTTATAAGAAACATTAATGTGTTGAAAATCCCAAATTGTTTACATAGTCAACTTACACACAGCTCTGACACACACACTTACCCCACCAGACATGCCACCAGGGGTCTTTTCACAGTCCCCAAATCCAGAACAAATTCAAGAAAATGTATAGTATTATACAGAGTCCTTATTGTATGTAACTTCCTTCCATCTCATATTGCGCAAATAAACAGCAAACCTGGTTTCAATAAACAGATAAAGCAACACCACCTATTTGACCTAGATAGTTTGTGTGTATGCATTGATATGTAGGTTACGTGTGCCTTTATAAATGTATGTAGTTCTGTCCTTGAGCTGTTCTTGTCTAATGGTGTTCTGTATTTTGTCATTCTGTATCATGTTTCATGTTGTGTGTGGAACCCAGGAAGAGTAGCTGGTACTTTTGCAACATCTAATGGGGATCCTAATAAAATACCAAAAGTACCAATTACTATACTCTCCCAGTCTCTATTACAACTGTACTCTCACAGTCTCTATTACCTCTATACTATACTCTTCCAGTCTCTAGTTCTACTATACTATACTCTCCCAGTCTCTATTACAACTGTACTCTCACAGTCTCTATTACCTCTATACTATACTCTTCCAGTCTCTAGTTCTACTATACTATACTCTCCCAGTCTCTATTACAACTGTACTCTCACAGTCTCTATTACCTCTATACTATACTCTTCCAGTCTCTAGTTCTACTATACTATACTCTCCCAGTCTCTAGTTCTACTATAATATACTCTCCTAGTCTCGATTACTACTATACTATACTCTTCCAGCATCTATTTCTACTATACTATACTCTCCTAGTCTCGATTACTACTATACTATACTCTCCTAGTCTCTATTACTACTATACTATACTCTCCTAGTCTCTATTACTACTATACTATACTCTCCTAGTCTCTATTACTACTATACTATCCTAGTCTCTATTACTACTATACTGTACTCTCCTAGGCTCTATTTCTACTATACTATACTCTCCTAGTCTATATTACTGCTATACTATACTCTCCTAGTCTCTATTACTACTATACTCTCATAGTCTCTATTACTACTATACTGTACTCTCCTAGGCTCTATTACTACTATACTATACTCTCCTAGTCTATATTACTACTATACTATACTCTCCTAGTCTCTATTACTACTATACTCTCATAGTCTCTATTACTACTATACTATACTCTCCTAGTCTATATTACTACTATACTATACTCTCCTAGTCTCTATTACTACTATACTCTCATAGTCTCTATTACTACTATACTATTCTCTCCTAATGTCAGACACTATTCTTTCCTACTATGGTACAGACACAAGGACTAATGTAAATCACTATAACGCTAATCTTCCCAAACAGTTCAATTTAGGGTTAATGGTTTGATTTAGGCTTAAAGGTTAGACCTAGGCTTAACGGTTAGACCTAGGCTTAACGGTTAGACCTAGGGTTAAAGGTTAGACCTAGGGTTAAAGGTTAGACCTAGGGTTAAAGGTTAGACCTACCGTAGGGTTAAAGGTTAGACCTAGGCTTAAATGTTAGACTTAGGGTTAACGGTTAGACTTAGGGTTAAAGGTTAGACCTAGGGTTAAAGGTTAGACTTCGGGTTAAAGGTTATACCTGCAGTAGGGTTAAAGGTTAGACCCACGGTAGGGTTAAAGGTTAGACTTAGGGTTAAAGGTTAGACTTTGGGTTAAAGGTTAGACTTTGGGTTAAAGGTTAGACCTAGGGTTAAAGGTTAGACCTAGGGTTGAAGTTTAGACTTCGGGTTTAATGGTATACCTGCAGTAGGGTTAAAGGTTAGACCCACGGTAGGGTTAAAGGTTAGACCTAGGGTTAAAGGTTAGACCTAGGGTTAAAGGTTAGACCTAGGGTTAAAGGTTAGACTTAGGGTTAAAGGTTAGACCTAGGGTTAAAGGTTAGACTTAGGGTTAAAGGTTATACCTGCAGTAGCGTTAAAGGTTAGACTTAGGGTTAACAGTTAGACTTAGGGTTAACGGTTAGACTTAGGGTTAAAGGTTAGACTTAGGGTTAAAGGTTAGACGTAGGGTTAAAGGTTAGACTTAGGGTTAAAGGTTATACCTGCAGTAGGGTTAAAGGTTAGACTTAGGGTTAAAGGTTAGACCTAGGGTTAAAGGTTAGACCTAGTGTTAAATGTTAGTTTTTGGGTTAAAGGTTACACCTGCAGTAGCGTTAAAGGTTAGACCCACGGTAGGGTTAAAGGTTAGACCTAGGGTTAAAGGTTAGACTTAGGGTTAAAGGTTAGACCTAGGGTTAAAGGTTAGACTTTGGGTTAAAGGTTAGACTTTGGGTTAAAGGTTAGACTTTGGGTTAAAGGTTAGACCTAGGGTTAAAGGTTAGACCTAGGGTTGAAGTTTAGACTTCGGGTTTAATGGTATACCTGCAGTAGGGTTAAAGGTTAGACCCACGGTAGGGTTAAAGGTTAGACCTAGGGTTAAAGGTTAGACCTAGGGTTAAAGGTTAGACTTAGGGTTAAAGGTTAGACTTAGGGTTAAAGGTTAGACTTAGGGTTAAAGGTTAGACTTAGGGTTAAAGGTTAGACCTAGGGTTAAAGGTTAGACTTAGGGTTAAAGGTTATACCTGCAGTAGCGTTAAAGGTTAGACTTAGGGTTAACAGTTAGACTTAGGGTTAACGGTTAGACTTAGGGTTAAAGGTTAGACTTAGGGTTAAAGGTTAGACGTAGGGTTAAAGGTTAGACTTAGGGTTAAAGGTTATACCTGCAGTAGGGTTAAAGGTTAGACTTAGGGTTAACAGTTAGACTTAGGGTTAACGGTTAGACTTAGGGTTAAAGGTTAGACCTAGGGTTAAAGGTTAGACCTAGTGTTAAATGTTAGTTTTTGGGTTAAAGGTTACACCTGCAGTAGCGTTAAAGGTTAGACCCACGGTAGGGTTAAAGGTTAGACCTAGGGTTAAAGGTTAGACTTAGGGTTAAAGGTTAGACCTAGGGTTAAAGGTTAGACCTAGGGTTGAAGTTTAGACTTCGGGTTTAATGGTATACCTGCAGTAGGGTTAAAGGTTAGACCCACGGTAGGGTTAAAGGTTAGACCTAGGGTTAAAGGTTAGACTTAGGGTTAAAGGTTAGACCCACGGTAGGGTTAAAGGTTAGACCTAGGGTTAAAGGTTAGACCTACAGTAGGGTTAAAGGTTAGACCTAGGGTTAAAGGTTATACTTAGGGTTAACGGTTAGACTTAGGGTTAAAGGTTAGACGTAGGGTTAAAGGTTAGACCTACAGTAGGGTTACAGGTTAGACCTAGGGTTAAAGTTTAGACTTAGGGTTAAAGGTTAGACTTAGGGTTAAAGGTTAGTTTTCGGGTTAAAGGTTACACCTGCAGTAGCGTTAAAGGTTAGACCCACGGTAGGGTTAAAGGTTAGACCTAGGGTTAAAGGTTAGACTTAGCGTTAAAGGTTAGACCTAGGGTTAAAGTTTAGACCTAGGGTTAAATGTTAGTTTTCGGGTTAAAGGTTACACCTGCAGTAGCGTTAAAGGTTAGACCCACGGTAGGGTTAAAGGTTAGACCTAGGGTTAAAGGCTAGACTTAGGGTAGACTTAGGGTTAACGGTTAGACCTAGAGTTAAAGTTTATTCTTCGGGTTTAATGGTACACCTGCAGTAGGGTTAAAGGTTAGACCCACGGTAGGGTTAAAGGTTAGACCTAGGGTTAAAGGTTAGACCTAGGGTTAAAGGTTAGACTTAGGGTTAAAATGTTAGACTTAGGGTTAAAGGTTAGACGTAGGGTTAAAGGTTAGACCTAGGGTTAAAGGTTAGACGTAGGGTTAAAGGTTAGACCTAGGGTTGGACCTAGGGTTAAACAAGCAGGGTGTGTGTACTGGATATGATTACATGTGGGTGGAGGAGATCTTCATGGACTATACTCAGCCTGGTCTCAGGATAGTAAGTTGGTGGTCTGTTGATATCCCTCTAGTGGTGTGGGGACTATACTCAGCCTTGTCTCAGGGTAGTAAGTTGGTGGTCTGTTGATATCCCTCTAGTGGTGTGGGGACTATACTCAGCCTGGTCTCAGGGTAGTAAGTTGGTGGTCTGTTGATATCCCTCTAGTGGTGTGGGGACTATACTCAGCCTGGTCTCAGGGTAGTAAGTTGGTGGTCTGTTGATATCCCTCTAGTGGTGTGGGGACTATACTCAGTCTGGTCTCAGGATAGTAAGTTGGTGGTCTGTTGATATCCCTCTAGTGGTGTGGGGACTATACTCAGCCTTGTCTCAGGGTAGTAAGTTGGTGGTCTGTTGATATCCCTCTAGTGGTGTGGGGGCTATACTCAGCCTTGTCTCAGGGTAGTAAGTTGGTGGTCTGTTGATATCTCTCTAGTGGTGTGGGGACTATACTCAGCCTTGTCTCAGGGTAGTAAGTTGGTGGTCTGTTGATATCCCTCTAGTGGTGTGGGGACTATACTCAGCCTTGTCTCAGGGTAGTAAGTTGGTGGTCTGTTGATATCCCTCTAGTGGTGTGGGGACTATACTCAGCCTTGTCTCAGGGTAGTAAGTTAGGGGTCTGTTGATATCCCTCTAGTGGTGTGGGGACTATACTCAGCCTTGTCTCAGGGTAGTAAGTTAGGGGTCTGTTGATATCCCTCTAGTGGTGTGGGGACTATACTCAGCCTTGTCTCAGGGTAGTAAGTTAGTGATCTGTTGATATCCCTCTAGTGGTGTGGGGACTATACTCAGCCTTGTCTCAGAGTAGTAAGTTAGTGGTCTGTTGATATCCCTCTAGTGGTGTGGGGACTATACTCAGCCTTGTCTCAGGGTAGTAAGTTAGTGGTCTGTTGATACCCCTCTAGTGGTGTGGGGACTATACTCGGCCTTGTCTCAGGATAGTAAGTTAGTGGTCTGTTGATATCCCTCTAGTGGTGTGGGGACTATACTCAGCCTTGTCTCAGGGTAGTAAGTTGGTGGTCTGTTGATATCCCTCTAGTGGTGTGGGGACTATACTCAGCCTGGTCTCAGGATAGTAAGTTAGTGGTCTGTTGATATCCCTCTAGTGGTGTGGGGACTATACTCAGCCTGGTCTCAGGGTAGTAAGTTGGTGGTCTGTTGATATCCCTCTAGTGGTGTGGGGACTATACTCAGCCTTGTCTCAGGGTAGTAAGTTGGTGGTCTGTTGATATCCCTCTAGTGGTGTGGGGACTATACTCAGCCTTGTCTCAGGGTAGTAAGTTAGGGGTCTGTTGATATCCCTCTAGTGGTGTGGGGACTATACTCAGCCTTGTCTCAGGGTAGTAAGTTAGGGGTCTGTTGATATCCCTCTAGTGGTGTGGGGACTATACTCAGCCTTGTCTCAGGGTAGTAAGTTAGTGGTCTGTTGATATCCCTCTAGTGGTGTGGGGACTATACTCAGCCTTGTCTCAGGGTAGTAAGTTAGGGGTCTGTTGATATCCCTCTAGTGGTGTGGGGACTATACTCAGCCTTGTCTCAGGGTAGTAAGTTAGGGGTCTGTTGATATCCCTCTAGTGGTGTGGGGACTATACTCAGCCTTGTCTCAGGATAGTAAGTTGGTGGTCTGTTGATATCCCTCTAGTGGTGTGGGGGCTATACTCAGCCTGGTCTCAGGGTAGTAAGTTAGTGGTCTGTTGATATCCCTCTAGTGGTGTGGGGACTATACTCAGCCTTGTCTCAGGGTAGTAAGTTAGGGGTCTGTTGATATCCCTCTAGTGGTGTGGGGACTATACTCAGCCTTGTCTCAGGGTAGTAAGTTAGGGGTCTGTTGATATCCCTCTAGTGGTGTGGGGACTATACTCAGCCTTGTCTCAGGGTAGTAAGTTGGTGGTCTGTTGATATCCCTCTAGTGGTGTGGGGACTATACTCGGCCTTGTCTCAGGGTAGTAAGTTAGTGGTCTGTTGATATCCCTCTAGTGGTGTGGGGACTATACTCTGCCTTGTCTCAGGGTAGTAAGTTGGTGGTCTGTTGATATCCCTCTAGTGGTGTGGGGACTATACTCAGCCTTGTCTCAGGGTAGTAAGTTAGTGGTCTGTTGATATCCCTCTAGTGGTGTGGGGACTATACCCAGCCTTGTCTCAGGGTAGTAAGTTGGTGGTCTGTTGATATCCCTCTAGTGGTGTGGGGACTATACTCAGCCTGGTCTCAGGGTAGTAAGTTGGTGGTCTGTTGATATCCCTCTAGTGGTGTGGGGGCTATACTCAGCCTTGTCTCAGGGTAGTAAGTTGGTGGTCTGTTTATATCCCTCTAGTGGTGTGGGGGCTGTGCTTTGGCAAAGTGGGTGGGGTTATGTCCTGCCTGGGGGTATCGTCGGACGGGGCCATAGTGTCCCCCGACCCATCCTTATCTCAGTCTCCTGTCTCTATTATCTACGCTGCAGTAGTTTGTGTCGGGCGACTAGGGTCAGTCTGTTATATCTGGTTCAATTCTCCTGTCTTATCTGGTGTCCTGTGTGAATTTAAGTATGGTCTCTCTAATTCTCTCTCTCTCCTCTCTCCCTCCCCTCCCGGAGGACCTGAGCCCTAGGACCATGCCTCAGGACTACCTGGTGTGCTGCTGCTCCAGTTTCAACTGTTCTGCCTGCGGCTATGGAACCTTGACCTGTTCACCAGACATGCTACCTTGTCCTGGACCTGCTGTTTTCGACTCTCTCTCTCTACCGCATCTGCTGTCTCGACCTCTGAATACTCGGCTATAAAAAAGCCAACTGACATTTACTCCTGAGGTACTGACCTGTTGCACCCTCTACAACCACTGTGATTATTATTTGACCCTGCTGGTCATCTATGAACGTTTGAACATCTTGAAAAACAATCTGGCCTTAAATGGCCATGTATTCTTATAATCTCCACCCGGCACAGCCAGAAGAGGACTGGCCACCCCTCATAGCCTGGTTCCTCTCTAGGTTTCTTCCTAGGTTTTGGCCTTTCTAGGGAGTTTCTTCTAGCCACAGTGCTTCTACACCTGCATTGCTTGCTGTTTGGGGTTTTAGGCTGGGTTTCTGTACAGCACTTTGAGATATCAGCTGATGTAAAAAGGGCTTTATAAGTACATTTGATTGATTGATTAACCAGCACTGGGTTACAATAGAATCCAAATTGGGTTATTTTTAACTCAGCATTTCTTAGAGTGAAGCCCAAAGGAGGTTGTTAGCCTACATTTTAAGTGTGTATATCTTTAAGGAAATTGCATGGAGTGCGGATGAGTACAGGCACAGAGCATTCGGAAAGTATTCAGACCCTTTGACTTTTTCCACATTTTGTTACGTTACAACCTTATCCTAAAATGGATTAAATAAAATTGTGAAAAATCATTAATCTACACACAACAGCCCATAATGACAAAGCAAAAACAGGTTTTAGAAATGTTTGGAAATTTATATAAAAAACCTTATTTACCTTATTTACGTAACTAAAAACTAATGCTGTGAGAATCAAAATTGAGCTCAGTGGCATCCTGTTTCCATTGATTATCCTTGAGGTGTTTTCCAAATGTATTGCAGTCCACCTGGGGTGAATTCAATTGATTGGACATGATTTGGAAAGTCACACACCTGTCTATATAAGGTCCCACAGTTGACAGTGCATGTCAGAGCAAAAACCAAGACATGAGTTTGAAGGAATTGTCTGGAGAGCTTTGAGACAGGATTGTGTCGAGGCACAGATCTGGGGAACGGTACCAAAAAAAATATCTGCCACATTTAAGGTCCCCAAGAACACAGTGGTCTCCATCATTCTTAAATAGAAGAAGTTTGGAAACACCAAGACTCTTCCTAGAGCTGGCTGCCCGGCCAAACTGAGCAATTGGGGGAGAAGGGCCTTGGTCAGGGAGGTGACCAAGAACCCGATGGTCACTCTGCCAAATCTCTAGAGTTCCTCTGTGGAGATGGGAGAAACTTCCAATTAGGCCTTTATGGTAGAGTGGCCAGATGGGAGCCACTCCACAGTAAAAGGCACATGACAGCCCACATGACAGCCAGCTAAAGACTCTCAGACCATGAGAAACAAGATTCTCTGGTCTGATGAAACCAAGATTGGCCTGAATGTCAAGCGTCACGTCTGGAGGAAACATGGCATCATCCCTACGGTAAAGCATGATGGTGGCAGCATCATGCTGTGGGGATGTTTTCCAGCTGCAGAAACTGGGAGACTAGTCAGGATTGAGGGAAAGATGAACGGAGCAAAGTACAGAGAGATCCTTGATGAAAACCTGCTCCAGAGCGCTCAGGACCTCAGACTGGGGTGAAGGTTCACCTTCCAACAGGACAACGACCCTAAGCACACAGCCAAGGCAACACAGGAGTGGCTTCGGGACAAGTCTCTGAATGTCCTTCAGTGGCCCAGCCAGAGCCCGGACTTGAACCCGATATAACATCTCTGGATAGACCTGAAAATAGCTGTGCAGCGACGCTCCCCATCCAACCTGACAGAGCTTGAGAGGACCTGCAGGGAGGAAGGCAGTTCCATATACACACATAGAGTACCAGTCAAAAGTTTGGACACACCTACTCATTCAAGATTTTTCTTTATTTTAATATATTAATGTTGAAGACATCAAAACAATTGAAATAATACATATTTTATATGAATTGTATTTTATTTAACTTTTTTTAAACTAGGCAAGTCAGTTAAGAACAAATTCTTATTAACAATGACGGCCAAACCCTAACCGGGACAGTGCTGGGCCTGTTGTGCGCTGCCCTATGGGGACTCCCAATCACAGCCAGTTGTGATACAGCCTGGAATCGAACCAGGGTCTGTTTTGTTTCCTCTCGCACTGAGATGCAGTGCCTTAGACCGCTGCGCCGCTCGGGAACCCTAAATGGAATCATGTAATAAGCAAAAAAGTGTTAAACAAATCAAAATATATTTTAGATTTGAGATTCTCCAAAGTAGCCAGCCTTTGCCTTGATGACAGCTTTGCACACTCGTGGCATTCTCTCAACCAGCTTCATGAGGAATGCATTGCTATTAACAGGCACACTCGTTTCTTTAAAGATGAAATCCAGAGTAAGGAATCCATCGCCGTTGTTTTTGTATCGTTGAAGAAGCAGAGATGAGGAGCATCGTGTAAAAAAATTGCAGTACATATTCTGCTTTTCTTTCGCACGTCGAAGGATGTTTGAGAGGAAAAAAACAGTGTTTGTTGTTTGCAGTAACTTCTTCGTGTTTTGTAAAAATCTCAAACGGACGTGGCAGTTTACCAAGTAAGAGTTGCAGCTTTTAAAAACTCACACCTGTTCTTTTCAAATGATTGAACAACACACCCGATGGCTCTGTGACTTGTGTCTCAGTAACAACAACGTCTCACCGTCGCCTAGAGACGCTCTGCTCACACTTCAGAACACCTTGGAACGAACAGAGCTCCGTTGGAACGAGGGAACTCCGTATGTTCTGAGAATTAGGGACAACGTTTCCCTCGGCTCTGAGATAAAATAACAGTTTACATAACAGGTTTGTGAGCAGTGATTCTTTCTTTGTCCTGTTCTCTTTTATTACAGTTTTGAGCTTTTTAAAGGAATGAATGTCATGTATGAATATAACTTTGAGTTGACCATCCTACTTTAGAGTTGACCATGTTACTTTAGTGTTGACCAAGATACTTTAGAGGTGACCAAGATACTTTAGAGGTGACAATCCTACTTTAGTGTTGACCAAGATACTTTAGAGTTGACCATGTTACTTTAGTGTTGACCAAGATACTTTAGAGTTGACCATGTTACTTTAGTGTTGACCAAGATACTTTAGAGGTGATCATGCTACTTTAGTGTTGACCAAGATACTTTAGAGGTGACCATCCTACTTTAGAGTTGACCATCCTACTTTAGAGTTGACCAAGATACTTTAGAGTTGACCATCCTACTTTAGTGTTGACCAAGATACTTTAGAGGTGACCATTCTACTTTAGTGGTGACCATCCTACTTTAGTGTTGACCAAGATACTTTAGAGTTGGCCATGCATACCATACTGCTATTTTAGGGTTGAAATCCTACTTTAGAGTTGACCAATCTACTTTAGAGCTGCCCATCTACTTTAGATTTGACTAATCTACTTTAGAGTTGATCATGCTACTTTACCGTGGTTATTACTAATGTAAACCATACCATGGTGTTATTACTAATGTACCATGGTGTTATTACTAATGTACCATGGTGTTATTACTAATGTACCATGGTGTTATTACTAATGTACCATGGTGTTATTACTAATGTACCATGGTGTTATTACTAATGTACCATGGTGTTATTACTAATGTACCATGGTGTTATTACTAATGTACCATGGTGTTATTACTAATGTACCATGGTGTTATTACTAATGTACCATGGTGTTATTACTAATGTACCATGGTGT
>NW_024059457.1:0-35478 GCF_016432855.1 Salvelinus namaycush | reverse complement strand
ATTATGAAAGACCAGCTAGATATAGTCTCTATTATATTATGACAGACCAGCTAGATCTACTGTCTCTATATATTATGACAGACCAGCTAGATCTAATGTCTCTATTATATTATGACAGACCAGCTAGATCTACAGTATCATTATATTATGACAGCCAGCTAGATCTAGTCTATTATATTATGACAGACCAGCTAGATCTACTGTCTCTATTATATTATGACAGACCAGCTAGATCTACTGTCTCTATTATATATGACACCAGCTAGATAACTGTCTCTATTATATTATGACAGACCAGCTAGATCTACTGTCTCTATTATATTATGACAGACCAGCTAGATCTACTGTCTATTAATATGACAGACCAGCTAGATCTAAGTCTCTATTATATTATGACAGACCAGCTAGATCTACTGTCTCTATTATATTATGACAGACCAGCTAGATCTACTGTCTCTATTTATTATGACAGACCAGCTAGATACTGTCTCTATTATATTATGACAGACCAGCTAGATATATGTCTATTATATTATGACAGACCAGCTAGATCTACTGTCTCTATTATATTATGACAGACCAGCTAGATCTACTGTCTCTATTATATTATGACAGACCAGCTAGATATACTCTATTATATTATGACAGACCAGCTAGATCTAACTGTATCTATTATATTATGACAGCCAGCTAGATCTACTGTCTCTATTATATTATGACAGACCAGCTAGATATACTGTCTCTATTAGATTATAGCACAGGCCCAGCTAGTCTACTGTCTCTATTATATTATGCCAGACCAGCTAGATCTACTGTCTCTATTATATTATGACAGACCAGCTAGATATACTGTCTCTATTATATTATGACAGACCAGCTAGATCTAATGTCTCTATTATATTATGGCAGACCAGCTAGATCTAATGTCTCTATTATATTATGACAGGCCGCTAGATATTACTGTCTCTATTATATTATGACAGGACCAGCTAGATCTACTGTCTCTATTATATTATGACAGACCAGCTAGATATACTGTCTCTATTATATTAGACAGACCAGCTAGATCTAATTGTCTGCTATTATATTATGACAGACCAGCTAGATCTAATGTCTCTATTATATTATGACAGACCAGCTAGATCTACTGTCTCTATTATATTATGACAGACCAGCTAGATCTACATGTCTCTAGTATATTATGACAGGACCAGCTAGATCTACTGTCTCTATTATATTATGACAGACCAGCTAGATCTAATGTCTCTATTATATTATGACAGACCAGCTAGATCTACTGTCTCTATTATATTATGACAGACCAGCTAGATCTACTGTCTCTATTATATGACAGACCAGCTAGATCTACTGTCTCTATTATATTATGACAGACCAGCTAGATCTAATGTCTCTATTATATTATGACAGACCAGCTAGATCTACTGTCTCTATTATATTATGACAGACCAGCTAGATCTACTGTCTCTATTATATTATGACAGACCAGCTAGATCTACTGTCTCTATTATATTATGACAGACCAGCTAGATCTACTCTCTATTATATTATGACAGACCAGCTAGATCTACTGTCTCTATTATATATGACATACCAGCTAGATCTACTTCTTTATATTATGACAGACCAGCTAGATCTATGTCTCTATTATATTATGACAGACCAGCTAGATCTACTGTCTCTATTATATTATGACAGACCAGCTAGATCTACTGTCTCTATTATATTATGACAGACCAGTTAGATTCTAACTGTTCTCATTATATTATGACAGACCAGCTAGATCTACTGTCCGATTGTTATGACAATCCAGAGATCTACTGTCTCTATTATATTATGACAGACCAGCTAGATCTACAGTATCTATATATTATGACAGACCCTAGATTACTGTCTATTATAATGACATGCTAGTCTATTCTATATTATGACAGACCAGCTAGATCTCTGTCTCTATTATATTATGACAGACCAGCTAGATCTAAGTCTCTATTATATTATACAGACAGCTAGATCTACTGTCTCTATTATATTATGACAGACCAGCTAGATCACAATGTATCATTATATTATGACAGACCAGCTAGATCTAATGTCTATTATATTATGACAGACCAGCTAGATCTACTGTCTCTATTATATTATGACAGACCCTAGTCTAATGTCTCTTTTATTAGACAGACCAGCTAGATCTACTGTCTCTATTATATTATGCACCGCTAGATCTACAGTATCTCTTATATTAGACATCCACTAGATATCTGTCTCTATTATATATGACCAGACCAGCTAGATCTACTGTCTCTATATATTATGAGACCACTAGATCTACTGTCTCTATTATATTATGACAGACCAGCTAGATCTAATGTCTCTATTATATTATGACAGACCAGCTAGATCTACATGTCTCTATTATATTATGACAGACCAGCTAGATCTAATGTCTCTATTATATTATGACAGACCAGCTAGATCTACTGTCTCTATTATATTATGACAGACCAGCTAGATCTACTGTCTCTATTATATTATGACAGACCAGCTAGATCTACTGTCTCTATTATATTATGACAGACCAGCTAGATCTACTGTCTCTATTATATTATGACAGACCAGCTAGATCTACTGTCTCTATTATATTATGACAGACCAGCTAGATCTACTGTCTCTATTATATTATGACAGACCAGCTAGATCTACTGTCTCTATTACATTATGACAGACCAGCTAGATCTAATGTCTCTATTATATTATGACAGACCAGCTAGATCTACAGTCTCTATTATATTATGACAGACCAGCTAGATCTACTGTCTCTATTATATTATGACAGACCAGCTAGATCTACTGTCTCTATTATATTATGACAGACCAGCTAGATCTAATGTCTCTATTATATTATGACAGACCAGCTAGATCTACTGTCTCTATTATATTATGACAGACCAGCTAGATCTAATGTCTCTATTATATTATGACAGACCAGCTAGATCTACTGTCTCTATTATATTATGACAGACCAGCTAGATCTACTGTCTCTATTATATTATGACAGACCAGCTAGATCTACTGTCTCTATTATATTATGACAGACCAGCTAGATCTACTGTCTCTATTATATTATGACAGACCAGCTAGATCTACTGTCTCTATTATATTATGACAGACCAGCTAGATCTACTGTCTCTATTATATTATGACAGACCAGCTAGATCTACTGTCTCTATTATATTATGACAGACCAGCTAGATCTAATGTCTCTATTATATTATGACAGACCAGCTAGATCTACTGTCTCTATTATATTATGACAGACCAGCTAGATCTACTGTCTCTATTATATTATGACAGACCAGCTAGATCTACTGTCTCTATTATATTATGACAGACCAGCTAGATCTAATGTCTCTATTATATTATGACAGACCAGCTAGATCTAATGTCTCTATTATATTATGACAGACCAGCTAGATCTACTGTCTCTATTATATTATGACAGACCAGCTAGATCTACTGTCTCTATTATATTATGACAGACCAGCTAGATCTACTGTCTCTATTATATTATGACAGACCAGCTAGATCTACTGTCTCTATTATATTATGACAGACCAGCTAGATCTAATGTCTCTATTATATTATGACAGACCAGCTAGATCTAATGTCTCTATTATATTATGACAGACCAGCTAGATCTACTGTCTCTATTATATTATGACAGACCAGCTGGATATACTGTCTCTGTTATATTATGACAGGACAGCTAGATCTAATGTCTCTATTATATTATGACAGACCAGCAAGATCTAATGTCTCTATTATATTATGACAGACCAGCTAGATCTACTGTCTCTATGATATAATGACAGACCAGCTAGATCTACTGTCTCTATTATATTATGACAGACCAGCTAGATATACTGTCTCTATTATATTTATGACAGACCAGCTAGATCTACTGTCTCTATTATAATATGACAGACCAGCTAGATATACTGTCTCTATTATATTATGACAGACCAGCTAGATCTAATGTCTCTATTATATTATGACAGACCAGCTAGATCTAATGTATCTATTATATTATGACAGGCCAGCTAGATCTACTGTCTCTATTATATTATGACAGACCAGCTAGATCTACTGTCTCTATTATATTATGACAGACCAGCTAGATCTACATGTCTCTATTATATTATGACAGACCAGCTAGATCTACTGTCTCTATTATATTATGACAGACCAGCTAGATATACTGTCTCTATTATATTATGACAGACCAGCTAGATATACTGTCTCTATTATATTATGACAGACCAGCTAGATCTAATGTCTCTATTATATTATGACAGACCAGCTAGATCTAATGTCTCTATTATATTATGACAGACCAGCTAGATCTACTGTCTCTATTATATTATGACAGACCAGCTAGATCTACTGTCTCTATTATATTATGACAGACCAGCTAGATCTACTGTCTCTATTATATTATGACAGACCAGCTAGATATACTGTCTCTATTATATTATGACAGACCAGCTAGATCTACTGTCTCTATTATATTATGACAGACCAGCTAGATCTACTGTCTCTATTATATTATGACAGACCAGCTAGATCTACTGTCTCTATTATATTATGACAGACCAGCTAGATCTACTGTCTCTATTATATTATGACAGACCAGCTAGATCTACTGTCTCTATTATATTATGACAGACCAGCTAGATCTAATGTCTCTATTATATTATGACAGACCAGCTAGATCTACTGTCTCTATTATATTATGACAGACCAGCTAGATCTACTGTCTCTATTATATTATGACAGACCAGCTAGATCTACTGTCTCTATTATATTATGACAGACCAGCTAGATCTACTGTCTCTATTATATTATGACAGACCAGCTAGATCTACTGTCTCTATTATATTATGACAGACCAGCTAGATCTACTGTCTCTATTATATTATGACAGACCAGCTAGATCTAATGTCTCTATTATATTATGACAGACCAGCTAGATCTACTGTCTCTATTATATTATGACAGACCAGCTAGATCTACTGTCTCTATTATATTATGACAGACCAGCTAGATCTACTGTCTCTATTATATTATGACAGACCAGCTAGATCTAATGTCTCTATTATATTATGACAGACCAGCTAGATCTACTGTCTCTATTATATTATGACAGACCAGCTAGATCTACTGTCTCTATTATATTATGACAGACCAGCTAGATATACTGTCTCTATTATATTAATGACAGACCAGCTAGATCTAATGTCTCTATTATATTATGACAGACCAGCTAGATCTAATGTCTCTATTATATTATGACAGACCAGCTAGATCTACTGTCTCTATTATATTATGACAGACCAGCTAGATCTACTGTCTCTATTATATTATGACAGACCAGCTAGATCTACTGTCTCTATTATATTATGACAGACCAGCTAGATCTAATGTCTCTATTATATTATGACAGACCAGCTAGATCTACTGTCTCTATTATATTATGACAGACCAGCTAGATCTACTGTCTCTATTATATTATGACAGACCAGCTAGATCTACTGTCTCTATTATATTATGACAGACCAGCTAGATCTACTGTCTCTATTATATTATGACAGACCAGCTAGATCTACTGTCTCTATTATATTATGACAGACCAGCTAGATCTACTGTCTCTATTATATTATGACAGACCAGCTAGATCTACTGTCTCTATTATATTATGACAGACCAGCTAGATCTAATGTCTCTATTATATTATGTCTCTATTATATTATGACAGACCAGCTAGATCTACTGTCTCTATTATATTATGACAGACCAGCTAGATATACTGTCTCTATTATATTATGACAGACCAGCTAGATCTACAGTATCTATTATATTATGACAGACCAGCTAGATCTACTGTCTCTATATTATGACAGACCAGCTAGATCTACTGTCTCTATTATATTATGACAGACCAGCTAGATCTACTGTCTCTATTATATTATGACAGACCAGCTAGATCTACTGTCTCTATTATATTATGACAGACCAGCTAGATCTACTGTCTCTATTATATTATGACAGACCAGCTAGATCTACTGTCTCTATTATATTATGACAGACCAGCTAGATCTACATGTCTCTATTATATTATGACAGACCAGCTAGATCTACTGTCTCTATTATATTATGACAGACCAGCTAGATCTACTGTCTCTATTATATTATGACAGACAGCTAGATCTACTGTCTCTATTATATTATGACAGACCAGCTAGATCTACTGTCTCTATTATATTATGACAGACCAGCTAGATCTACTGTCTCTATTATATTATGACAGACCAGCTAGATCTAATGTCTCTATTATATTATGACAGACCAGCTAGATCTACTGTCTCTATTATATTATGACAGACCAGCTAGATCTAATGTCTCTATTATATTATGACAGACCAGCTAGATCTACTGTCTCTATTATATTATGACAGACCAGCTAGATATACTGTCTCTATTATATTATGACAGACCAGCTAGATCTAATGTCTCTATTATATTATGACAGACCAGCTAGATCTAATGTCTCTATTATATTATGACAGACCAGCTAGATCTACTGTCTCTATTATATTATGACAGACCAGCTAGATCTACTGTCTCTATTATATTATGACAGACCAGCTAGATCTAATGTCTCTATTATATTATGACAGACCAGCTAGATCTACTGTCTCTATTATATTATGACAGACCAGCTAGATATACTGTCTCTATTATATTATGACAGACCAGCTAGATCTACTGTCTCTATTATATTATGACAGACCAGCTAGATCTAATGTCTCTATTATATTATGACCAGCTAGATCTAATGTCTCTATTATATTATGACAGGCCAGCTAGATCTACTGTCTCTATTATATTATGACAGACCAGCTAGATCTACTGTCTCTATTATATTATGACAGACCAGCTAGATCTACTGTCTCTATTATATTATGACAGACCAGCTAGATCTACTGTCTCTATTATATTATGACAGACCAGCTAGATCTACTGTCTCTATTATATTATGACAGACCAGCTAGATCTACTGTCTCTATTATATTATGACAGACCAGCTAGATCTACTGTCTCTATTATATTATGACAGACCAGCTAGATCTACTGTCTCTATTATATTATGACAGACCAGCTAGATCTACTGTCTCTATTATATTATGACAGACCAGCTAGATCTACTGTCTCTATTATATTATGACAGACCAGCTAGATCTAATGTCTCTATTATATTATGACAGACCAGCTAGATCTACTGTCTCTATTATATTATGACAGACCAGCTAGATCTACTGTCTCTATTATATTATGACAGACCAGCTAGATCTACTGTCTCTATTATATTATGACAGACCAGCTAGATCTACATGTCTCTATTATATTATGACAGACCAGCTAGATCTACTGTCTCTATTATATTATGACAGACCAGCTAGATCTACTGTCTCTATTATATTATGACAGACCAGCTAGATCTAATGTCTCTATTATATTATGACAGACCAGCTAGATCTAATGTCTCTATTATATTATGACAGACCAGCTAGATCTACTGTCTCTATTATATTATGACAGACCAGCTAGATCTACTGTCTCTATTATATTATGACAGACCAGCTAGATCTAATGTCTCTATTATATTATGACAGACCAGCTAGATCTACTGTCTCTATTATATTATGACAGACCAGCTAGATCTACTGTCTCTATTATATTATGACAGACCAGCTAGATCTACTGTCTCTATTATATTATGACAGACCAGCTAGATCTACTGTCTCTATTATATTATGACAGACCAGCTAGATCTACTGTCTCTATTATATTATGACAGACCAGCTAGATCTACTGTCTCTATTATATTATGACAGACCAGCTAGATCTACTGTCTCTATTATATTATGACAGACCAGCTAGATCTACTGTCTCTATTATATTATGACAGACCAGCTAGATCTACTGTCTCTATTATATTATGACAGACCAGCTAGATCTCTATTATATTATGACAGACCAGCTAGATCTAATGTCTCTATTATATTATGACAGACCAGCTAGATCTAATGTCTCTATTATATTATGACAGACCAGCTAGATCTACTGTCTCTATTATATTATGACAGACCAGCTAGATCTACTGTCTCTATTATATAATGACAGACCAGCTAGATCTACTGTCTCTATTATATTATGACAGACCAGCTAGATCTACTGTCTCTATTATATTATGACAGACCAGCTAGATCTACTGTCTCTATTATATTATGACAGACCAGCTAGATATACTGTCTCTATTATATTATGACAGACCAGCTAGATCTAATGTCTCTATTATATTATGACAGACCAGCTAGATCTACTGTCTCTATTATATTATGACAGACCAGCTAGATCTAATGTCTCTATTATATTATGACAGACCAGCTAGATCTACTGTCTCTATTATATTATGACAGACCAGCTAGATCTACTGTCTCTATTATATTATGACAGACCAGCTAGATCTACTGTCTCTATTATATTATGACAGACCAGCTAGATCTAATGTCTCTATTATATTATGACAGACCAGCTAGATCTACTGTCTCTATTATATTATGACAGACCAGCTAGATCTACTGTCTCTATTATATTATGACAGACCAGCTAGATCTACTGTCTCTATTATATTATGACAGACCAGCTAGATATACTGTCTCTATTATATTATGACAGACCAGCTAGATCTACTGTCTCTATTATATTATGACAGACCAGCTAGATCTAATGTCTCTATTATATTATGACAGACCAGCTAGATCTACTGTCTCTATTATATTATGACAGACCAGCTAGATCTACTGTCTCTATTATATTATGACAGACCAGCTAGATCTACTGTCTCTATTATATTATGACAGACCAGCTAGATCTACTGTCTCTATTATATTATGACAGACCAGCTAGATCTACTGTCTCTATTATATTATGACAGACCAGCTAGATCTACTGTCTCTATTATATTATGACAGACCAGCTAGATCTACTGTCTCTATTATATTATGACAGACCAGCTAGATATACTGTCTCTATTATATTATGACAGACCAGCTAGATATACTGTCTCTATTATATTATGACAGACCAGCTAGATCTAATGTCTCTATTATATTATGACAGACCAGCTAGATCTACTGTCTCTATTATATTATGACAGACCAGCTAGATACTGTCTGTCTCTATTATATTATGACAGACCAGCTAGATCTAATGTCTCTATTATATTATGACAGACCAGCTAGATCTAATGTCTCTATTATATTATGACAGACCAGCTAGATCTACTGTCTCTATTATATTATGACAGACCAGCTAGATCTACTGTCTCTATTATATTATGACAGACCAGCTAGATCTACTGTCTCTATTATATTATGACAGACCAGCTAGATCTACTGTCTCTATTATATTATGACAGACCAGCTAGATCTACTGTCTCTATTATATTATGACAGACCAGCTAGATCTACTGTCTCTATTACATTATGACAGACCAGCTAGATCTAATGTCTCTATTATATTATGACAGACCAGCTAGATCTACTGTCTCTATTATATTATGACAGACCAGCTAGATCTACTGTCTCTATTATATTATGACAGACCAGCTAGATCTACTGTCTCTATTACATTATGACAGACCAGCTAGATCTAATGTCTCTATTATATTATGACAGACCAGCTAGATCTACTGTCTCTATTATATTATGACAGACCAGCTAGATCTACTGTCTCTATTATATTATGACAGACCAGCTAGATCTACTGTCTCTATTATATTATGACAGACCAGCTAGATATACTGTCTCTATTATATTATGACAGACCAGCTAGATCTACTGTCTCTATTACATTATGACAGACCAGCTAGATCTAATGTCTCTATTATATTATGACAGACCAGCTAGATCTACTGTCTCTATTATATTATGACAGACCAGCTAGATCTACTGTCTCTATTATATTATGACAGACCAGCTAGATCTAATGTCTCTATTATATTATGACAGACCAGCTAGATCTACTGTCTCTATTATATTATGACAGACCAGCTAGATCTACTGTCTCTATTATATTATGACAGACCAGCTAGATCTACTGTCTCTATTATATTATGACAGACCAGCTAGATCTACTGTCTCTATTATATTATGACAGACCAGCTAGATCTAATGTCTCTATTATATTATGACAGACCAGCTAGATCTACTGTCTCTATTATATTATGACAGACCAGCTAGATCTACTGTCTCTATTATATTATGACAGACCAGCTAGATCTACTGTCTCTATTATATTATGACAGACCAGCTAGATCTACTGTCTCTATTATATTATGACAGACCAGCTAGATCTACTGTCTCTATTATATTATGACAGACCAGCTAGATCTACTGTCTCTATTATATTATGACAGACCAGCTAGATCTACTGTCTCTATTATATTATGACAGACCAGCTAGATCTACTGTCTCTATTATATTATGACAGACCAGCTAGATCTACTGTCTCTATTATATTATGACAGACCAGCTAGATCTACTGTCTCTATTATATTATGACAGACCAGCTAGATCTAATGTCTCTATTATATTATGACAGACCAGCTAGATCTACTGTCTCTATTATATTATGACAGACCAGCTAGATCTACTGTCTCTATTAATATTATGACAGACCAGCTAGATCTACTGTCTCTATTATATTATGACAGACCAGCTAGATCTACTGTCTCTATTATATTATGACAGACCAGCTAGATCTACTGTCTCTATTATATTATGACAGACCAGCTAGATCTACTGTCTCTATTATATTATGACAGACCAGCTAGATCTACTGTCTCTATTATATTATGACAGACCAGCTAGATCTACTGTCTCTATTATATTATGACAGACCAGCTAGATCTACTGTCTCTATTATATTATGACAGACCAGCTAGATCTACTGTCTCTATTATATTATGACAGACCAGCTAGATCTAATGTCTCTATTATATTATGACAGACCAGCTAGATCTACTGTCTCTATTATATTATGACAGACCAGCTAGATATACTGTCTCTATTAAATTATGACAGACCAGCTAGATCTAATGTCTCTATTATATTATGACAGACCAGCTAGATCTACTGTCTCTATTATATTATGACAGACCAGCTAGATATACTGTCTCTATTATATTATGACAGACCAGCTAGATCTAATGTCTCTATTATATTATGACAGACCAGCTAGATCTACAGTATCTATTATATTATGACAGGCCAGCTAGATCTACTGTCTCTATTATATTATGACAGACCAGCTAGATCTAATGTCTCTATTACATTATGACAGACCAGCTAGATCTAATGTCTCTATTACATTATGACAGACCAGCTAGATCTAATGTCTCTATTATATTATGACAGACCAGCTAGATCTACTGTCTCTATTATATTATGACAGACCAGCTAGATATACTATCTCTATTATATTATGACAGACCAGCTAGATCTAATGTCTCTATTTTATTATGACAGACCAGCTAGATCGAGGGTATCTATTATATTATGACAGGCCAGCTAGATCTACTGTCTCTATTATATTATGACAGACCAGCTAGATCTACTGTCTCTATTATATAATGACAGACCAGCTAGATATATTGTCTCTATTATATTATGACAGACCAGCTAGATATACTGTCTCTATTACATTATGACAGACCAGCTAGATCTAATTTCTCTATTTTATTATGACAGACCAGCTAGATCTACAGTATCTATTATATTATGACAGGCCAGCTAGATCTACTGTCTCTATTATATTATGACAGACCAGCTAGATATACTGTCTCTATTATATTATCACAGACCAGCTAGATCTACTGTCTCTATTATATTATGACAGACCAGCTAGATATACTGTCTCTATTATATTATGACAGACCAGCTAGATCTAATGTCTCTATTATATTATGACAGACCAGCTAGATCTACTGTCTTTATTATATTATGACAGAGCAGCTAGATGTACAGTATCTATTATTTTATGACAGACCAGCTAGATCTACTGTCTCTATTATATTATGACAGACCAGCTAGATATATTGTCTCTATTATATTATGACAGACCAGCTACATATACTGTCTCTATTATATTATGACAGACCAGCTAGATCTAATGTCTCTATTATATTATGACAGACCAGCTAGATCTAATGTCTCTATTATATTATGACAGACCAGCTAGATCTACTGTCTCTATTATATTATGACAGACCAGCTAGATATACTGTCTCTATTATATTATGACAGACCAGCTAGATCTAATGTCTCTATTACATTATGGCAGACCAGCTAGATCTAATGTCTCTATTATATTATGACAGACCAGCTAGATCTACTGTCTCTATTATATAATGACAGACCAGCTAGATCTACTGTCTCTATTATATGACAGACCAGCTAGATCTAATGTCTCTATTATATTATAACAGACCAGCTAGATCTACTGTCTCTATTATATTATGACAGACCAGCTAGATATACTGTCTCTATTATATTATGACAGACCAGCTAGATATACTGTCTCTATTACATTATGACAGACCAGCTAGATCTAATTTCTCTATTTTATTATGACAGACCAGCTAGATCTACAGTATCTATTATATTATGACAGGCCAGCTAGATCTACTGTCTCTATTATATTATGACAGACCAGCTAGATATACTGTCTCTATTATATTATCACAGACCAGCTAGATCTACTGTCTCTATTATATTATGACAGACCAGCTAGATATACTGTCTCTATTATATTATGACAGACCAGCTAGATCTAATGTCTCTATTTTATTATGACAGACCAGCTAGATCTACAGTATCTAATATATTATGACAGGCCAGCTAGATCTACTGTCTCTATTATATTATATGACATTCCAGCTAGATCTAATGTCTCTATAACATTATGACAGACCAGCTAGATATACTGTCTCTATTATATTATGACAGACCAGCTAGATCTAATGTCTCTATTACATTATGGCAGACCAGCTAGATCTAATGTCTCTATTATATTATGACAGACCAGCTAGATCTACAGTATCTATTATATTATGACAGGCCAGCTAGATCTACTGTCTCTATTATATTATGACAGACCAGCTAGATATACTGTCTCTATTATATTATGACAGACCAGCTAGATATACTGTCTCTATTATATTATGACAGACCAGCTAGATCTAATGTCTCTATTACATTATGGCAGACCAGCTAGATCTAATGTCTCTATTAAATTATGACAGGCCAGCTAGATCTACTGTCTCTATTATATTATGACAGACCAGCTAGATATACTGTCTCTATTATATTATGACAGACCAGCTAGATCTACTGTCTCTATTATATTATGACAGACCAGCTAGATATACTGTCTCTATTATATTATGACAGACCAGCTAGATATACTGTCTCTATTATATTATGACAGACCAGCTAGAACTAATGTCTCTATTACATTATGGCAGACCAGCTAGATCTAATGTCTCTATTATATTATGACAGGCCAGCTAGATCTACTGTCTCTATTATATTATGACAGACCAGCTAGATCTACTGTCTCTATTATATAGTGACAGACCAGCTAGATCTACTGCCTCTATTATATTATGACAGACCAGCTAGATCTAATGTCTCTATTATTTTATGACAGACCAGCTAGATCTACAGTCTCTATTATATTATGACAGACCAGCTAGATATACTGTCTCTATTATATTATGACAGACCAGCTAGATCTAATGTCTCTATTATATTATGACAGACCAGCTAGATCTACAGTATCTATTATATTATGACAGGCCAGCTAGATTTACTGTTTCTATTATATTATGACAGACCAGCTAGATATACTGTCTCTATTATATTATGACAGGCCAGCTAGATCTACTGTCTCTATTATATTATATGACATTCCAGCTAGATCTAAAATCTCTATAACATTATGACAGACCAGCTAGATATACTGTCTCTATTATATTATGACAGACCAGCTAGATCTAATGTCTCTATTACATTATGGCAGACCAGCTAGATCTAATGTCTCTATTATATTATGACAGGCCAGCTAGATCTACTGTCTCTATTATATTATGACAGACCAGCTAGATATACTGTCTCTATTATATTATGACAGAACAGCTAGATATACTGTCTCTATTATATTATGACAGACCAGCTAGATCTAATGTCTCTATTACATTATGGCAGACCAGCTAGATCTAATGTCTCTATTATATTATGACAGGCCAGCTAGATCTACTGTCTCTATTATATTATGACAGACCAGCTAGATCTACTGTCTCTATTATATAATGACAGACCAGCTAGATCTACTGCCTCTATTATATTATGACAGACCAGCTAGATCTAATGTCTCTATTATATTATGACAGACCAGCTAGATCTACAGTCTCTATTATATTATGACAGACCAGCTAGATCTAATGTCTCTATTATATTATGACAGACCAGCTAGATCTACTGTCTCTATTTTATTATGACAGACCAGCTAGATATACTGTCTCTATTATATTATGACAGACCAGCTAGATCTAATGTCTCTATTTTATTATGACATACCAGCTAGATCTACAGAATCTATTATATTATGACAGGCCAGCTAGATCTACTGTCTCTATTATATTATGACAGGCCAGCTAGATCTACTGTCTCTATTATATTATATGACATTCCAGCTAGATCTAAAATCTCTATAACATTATGACAGACCAGCTAGATATACTGTCTCTATTATATTATGACAGACCAGCTAGATCTAATGTCTCTATTACATTATGGCAGACCAGCTAGATCTAATGTCTCTATTATATTATGACAGGCCAGCTAGATCTACTGTCTCTATTATATTATGACAGACCAGCTAGATATACTGTCTCTATTATATTATGACAGAACAGCTAGATATACTGTCTCTATTATATTATGACAGACCAGCTAGATCTAATGTCTCTATTACATTATGGCAGACCAGCTAGATCTAATGTCTCTATTATATTATGACAGGCCAGCTAGATCTACTGTCTCTATTATATTATGACAGACCAGCTAGATCTACTGTCTCTATTATATAATGACAGACCAGCTAGATCTACTGCCTCTATTATATTATGACAGACCAGCTAGATCTAATGTCTCTATTATATTATGACAGACCAGCTAGATCTACAGTCTCTATTATATTATGACAGACCAGCTAGATCTAATGTCTCTATTATATTATGACAGACCAGCTAGATCTACTGTCTCTATTTTATTATGACAGACCAGCTAGATATACTGTCTCTATTATATTATGACAGACCAGCTAGATCTAATGTCTCTATTTTATTATGACATACCAGCTAGATCTACAGAATCTATTATATTATGACAGGCCAGCTAGATCTACTGTCTCTATTATATTATATGACATTCCAGCTAGATCTAATGTCTCTATTATATTATATGACATTCCAGCTAGATCTAATGTCTCTATTATATTATGACAGGCCAGCTAGATATAATGTCTCTATTACATTATGGCAGACCAGCTAGATCTAATGTCTCTATTATATTATGACAGGCCAGCTAGATCTACTGTCTCTATTATATTATGACAGACCAGCTAGATCTACAGTCTCTATTATATAATGACAGACCAGCTAGATCTACTGCCTCTATTATATTATGACAGACCAGCTAGATCTAATGTCTCTATTATATTATGACAGACCACCTAGATCTACAGTCTCTATTATATTATGACAGACCAGCTAGATCTACTGTCTCTATTATATAATGACAGACCAGCTAGATATACTGCCTCTATTATATTATGACAGACCAGCTAGATCTAATGTCTCTATTATATTATGACAGGCCAGCTAGATCTACTGTCTCTATTACATTATGACAGACCAGCTAGATCTACAGTATCTATTATAGTATGACAGGCCAGCTAGATCTACTGTCTCTATTATATTATGACAGACCAGCTAGATCTAATGTCTCTATTACATTATGACAGACCAGCTAGATCGAATGTCTCTATTACATTATGACAGACCAGCTAGATCTAATGTCTCTATTATATTATGACAGACCAGCTAGATCTACTGTCTTTATTATATTATGACAGAGCAGCTAGATGTACAGTATCTATTATTTTATGACAGACCAGCTAGATCTACTGTCTCTATTATATTATGACAGACCAGCTAGATATATTGTCTCTATTATATAATGACAGACCAGCTAGATCTACTGCCTCTATTATGACAGACCAGCTAGATCTAATGTCTCTATTATATTATAACAGACCAGCTAGATCTACTGTCTCTATTATATTATGACAGACCAGCTAGATATACTGTCTCTATTATATTATGACAGACCAGCTAGATCTACTGTCTCTATTATATAATGACAGACCAGCTAGATATACTGCCTCTATTATATTATGACAGACCAGCTAGATCTAATGTCTCTATTATATTATGACAGGCCAGCTAGATCTACTGTCTCTATTACATTATGACAGACCAGCTAGATCTACTGTCTTTATTATATTATGACAGAGCAGCTAGATGTACAGTATCTATTATTTTATGACAGACCAGCTAGATCTACTGTCTCTATTATATTATGACAGACCAGCTAGATATATTGTCTCTATTATATTATGACAGACCAGCTAGATATACTGTCTCTATTACATTATGACAGACCAGCTAGATCTAATGTCTCTATTATATTATGACAGACCAGCAAGATTTACTGTCTCTATTATATTATGACAGACCAGCTAGATATACTGTCTCTATTATATTATGACAGACCAGCTACATATACTGTCTCTATTATTTTATGACAGACCAGCTAGATCTAATGTCTCTATTACATTATGGCAGACCAGCTAGATCTAATGTCTCTATTATATTATGACAGACCAGCTAGATCTACTGTCTCTATTATATAATGACAGACCAGCTAGATCTACTGCCTCTATTATGACAGACCAGCTAGATCTAATGTCTCTATTATATTATAACAGACCAGCTAGATCTACTGTCTCTATTATATTATGACAGACCAGCTAGATATACTGTCTCTATTATATTATGACAGACCAGCTAGATCTAATGTCTCTATTTTATTATGACAGACCAGCTAGATCGAGGGTATCTATTATATTATGACAGGCCAGCTAGATCTACTGTCTCTATTATATTATGACAGACCAGCTAGATCTACTGTCTCTATTATATAATGACAGACCAGCTAGATATATTGTCTCTATTATATTATGACAGACCAGCTAGATATACTGTCTCTATTACATTATGACAGACCAGCTAGATCTAATTTCTCTATTTTATTATGACAGACCAGCTAGATCTACAGTATCTATTATATTATGACAGGCCAGCTAGATCTACTGTCTCTATTATATTATGACAGACCAGCTAGATATACTGTCTCTATTATATTATCACAGACCAGCTAGATCTACTGTCTCTATTATATTATGACAGACCAGCTAGATATACTGTCTCTATTATATTATGACAGACCAGCTAGATCTAATGTCTCTATTATATTATGACAGACCAGCTAGATCTACTGTCTTTATTATATTATGACAGAGCAGCTAGATGTACAGTATCTATTATTTTATGACAGACCAGCTAGATCTACTGTCTCTATTATATTATGACAGACCAGCTAGATATATTGTCTCTATTATATTATGACAGACCAGCTAGATATACTGTCTCTATTATATTATGACAGACCAGCTAGATCTAATGTCTCTATTATATTATGACAGACCAGCTAGATTTACTGTCTCTATTATATTATGACAGACCAGCTAGATATACTGTCTCTATTATTTTATGACAGACCAGCTAGATCTAATGTCTCTATTACATTATGGCAGACCAGCTAGATCTAATGTCTCTATTATATTATGACAGACCAGCTAGATCTACTGTCTCTATTATATAATGACAGACCAGCTAGATCTACTGCCTCTATTATGACAGACCAGCTAGATCTAATGTCTCTATTATATTATAACAGACCAGCTAGATCTACTGTCTCTATTATATTATGACAGACCAGCTAGATATACTGTCTCTATTATATTATGACAGACCAGCTAGATCTAATGTCTCTATTTTATTATGACAGACCAGCTAGATCGAGGGTATCTATTATATTATGACAGGCCAGCTAGATCTACTGTCTCTATTATATTATGACAGACCAGCTAGATCTACTGTCTCTATTATATAATGACAGACCAGCTAGATATATTGTCTCTATTATATTATGACAGACCAGCTAGATATACTGTCTCTATTACATTATGACAGACCAGCTAGATCTAATTTCTCTATTTTATTATGACAGACCAGCTAGATCTACAGTATCTATTATATTATGACAGGCCAGCTAGATCTACTGTCTATATTATATTATGACAGACCAGCTAGATATACTGTCTCTATTATATTATGACAGACCAGCTAGATCTACTGTCTCTATTATATTATGACAGACCAGCTAGATATACTGTCTCTATTATATTATGACAGACCAGCTAGATCTAATGTCTCTATTTTATTATGACAGACCAGCTAGATCTACAGTATCTATTATATTATGACAGGCCAGCTAGATCTACTGTCTCTATTATATTATATGACATTCCAGCTAGATCTAATGTCTCTATAACATTATGACAGACCAGCTAGATATACTGTCTCTATTATATTATGACAGACCAGCTAGATCTAATGTCTCTATTACATTATGGCAGACCAGCTAGATCTAATGTCTCTATTATATTATGACAGACCAGCTAGATCTACAGTATCTATTATATTATGACAGGCCAGCTAGATCTACTGTCTCTATTATATTATGACAGACCAGCTAGATATACTGTCTCTATTATATTATGACAGACCAGCTAGATATACTGTCTCTATTATATTATGACAGACCAGCTAGATCTAATGTCTCTATTACATTATGGCAGACCAGCTAGATCTAATGTCTCTATTATATTATGACAGGCCAGCTAGATCTACTGTCTCTATTATATTATGACAGACCAGCTAGATATACTGTCTCTATTATATTATGACAGACCAGCTAGATATACTGTCTCTATTATATTATGACAGACCAGCTAGAACTAATGTCTCTACTACATTATGGCAGACCAGCTAGATCTAATGTCTCTATTATATTATGACAGGCCAGCTAGATCTACTGTCTCTATTATATTATGACAGACCAGCTAGATCTACTGTCTCTATTATATAGTGACAGACCAGCTAGATCTACTGCCTCTATTATATTATGACAGACCAGCTAGATCTAATGTCTCTATTATTTTATGACAGACCAGCTAGATCTACAGTCTCTATTATATTATGACAGACCAGCTAGATATACTGTCTCTATTATATTATGACAGACCAGCTAGATCTAATGTCTCTATTATATTATGACAGACCAGCTAGATCTACAGTATCTATTATATTATGACAGGCCAGCTAGATTTACTGTCTCTATTATATTATGTAAGGGAAGTCCCCCCTCAATTGTACAAAATAACATGGCAACTTATTGGCACCGAGCGGACCATATACACGATGGGATTGTGTGGGATTTCACATTGCATCCGGCGCTGTTTCGTCCAAAGTTGATGGCAAATGCCATATTGTAAATGAGCTGTGTAACACCCCAAAAATCCTATAGTGGGCGAGTGTGTTCCATCTTAATTTTTCATAGGCTTACTGTAACGCAAGTCAAGACCCAAGAGTCATATTTTGAAATTTTGAAATTTTGAAAGTTTTGGCAAAAACTTATCACCCCCTTAAAAAAGTGCTTTCTGGACCGTTTTTCGAAATTCTTTTGATTTTTATGTCAATTACACATGTGTAAGAACTGTATGAAAATACTTTTGTCAAATTTTATTAACATAATTTTTTTTACATTTTTATTTGGACTTAAGGAATATGTTTTGTGCATTTGGAATGTGATTTCTTAGGAAGTCAAAAGTCAAAAGTCAAAAATGTCAAAAATTTGGAAGAAACGTATCACCCCCTTTAAAAAAGTGCTTTCTGGACCGTTTTTTGAAATTCTTTCGATTTTTATGTCAATTACACATGTGTAAGAACTGTATGAAAATACTTTTGTCAAATTTTATTAACATAATTTTTTGGACATTTTTATTTGGACTTAAGGAATATGTTTTGTGCATTTGGAATGTGATTTCATAGGAAGTCAAAAGTCAAAAGTCAAAAATGTCAAATATTTGGAAAAAATTTATCACCCCCTTTAAAAAAGTGCTTTCTGGACCGTTTTTTGAAATTCTTTCGATTTTTATGTCAATTACACATGTATAAGAACTGTATGAAAATACTTTAGTCACATTTTACTGTCATCATTTTTTATAAATGTTTACTTGTACTTAAGGAATATGTTTTATGCATTTGGAATGTGATTTCATAGGAAGTCAAAAGTCAAAAGTTACAAGTCAAAAATGTTAAAAATGTGGAAAAAACGTATATTCCATTTAAAAAAGTGCTTTCTGGACCGTTTTTTGAAATTCTTTCGATTTTTACGTCAATTACACATATATAAGAACTGTATGAAAATACTTTAGTCACATTTTACTATCATAATTTTTTATAAATGTTTACTTGTACTTAAGGAATATGTTTTGTGCATTTGCAATCTGATTTAATACGAAGTCAAAAATGTGAATAAATTAGAAAAAACGTATCACCCCCCAAACCTCCATAAATCACTCAGGCCAGCACCCATTGATTTGGGGCCGTAGTATAGTGCTCCCATGGACGTCTGGATGACACCTAAAAGCATTTAAAACCGTTTTGAAAAATGACGCCTGGTAACCCAAAACATGAAACATAGAATATTTTTTGACTTTGTTTGGAAACCTCCATAAATCATTCAGGCCGTACCCCATTGACTCGAGAAGAAAAAGCGTAAACTATTTTCCAGAAAAAAAACATTGAATATTTTCTGAGTTTTTGTGAAAACCATAAATCACTCAGGCCAGCCCCCATTGATTTTTGGCCGTAGAATAGTGCTCCCAGAGCGGGTATGGAGGTCTGGATGCCCCTAAACGCAATTTCAACCATCTTGAAACATGGCACCTGGTAACCCCAAAAAAATACCAGGTGCACGAACAGTTTGGACTTGTGTGTGTGTATGTGAGCTTTGATTTGACATCTGTTTAGAGAAATGACTGATTTACACTTCATGAGGGTTGCCTAATCACACACTTAAAGTTTTGGAAAGATCTGACTTTTTTAACCCTTTGAAACAGCACCTATGACCCCATTTTAAGGCACTTCCGGTTGGCACAGGAAGCTATAAGTAAATACCTATCCTGATCGGGGTATGCTTTTACAGAATCCTGAGTTTTAAGTCTATACGTTAAGAACTGACTGATTTACACAGGGTTGAATGCACTATATATCACAAACTGCTGGTTGGGTATGGCAAAACCCTTTTAGGGTGATTTTATCACTTCCGGTTGCTCCAGGAAGCTTAGAATCAACACAGGTAGACCTCATAGTGGCTTGATGGATTGTCATTGAAGACAGGTTCATAAGACATTCATAACCCACATAGGGTTTATTTAAAGAATGCACGTTACATTTGCATATGATTCAACACTGAAAAACACCACATCATATTGCAAACATAACACACTGTTGAATCATATTGCAAACACACAGTGTTATATTTGCAATATGATGTGTTGAATCATATTGCAAACATAACACACACTGTTACGTTTGCAATATGATGTGTTGGATCATATTGCAAACATAACACACACTGTTACATTTGCAATATGATGTGTTGAATCATATTGCAAACATAACACACACTGTTACGTTTGCAATATGATGTGTTGAATCATATTGCAAACATAACACACACTGTTACATTTGCAATATGATGTGTTGAATCATATTGCAAATCTAACGTGCATTTGCAATATGATGTGATGTTGAATCATATTGCAAATGTAACGTACATTCTCTTAAATACTTTAGAAATGCAAAAGTCAACGTCCTGATGACCTCAGGATGGCCGGGCAGTGATAGTGGTTCCTCTCCATCGCTCGTTGTGTTAAATTTCATCATGTCGCTTTTTGTGATGGTACCCCCCCGTTGAAACATATTGCAAATGTACAAAAGTCAAGTAGCAAGTCGGTGTCCATCAGTCAATTAGATATATTCAGACACCAAACTGATACCATCTGACACCAAACTCACTTTTACCAACTCCTTTAGAAGCCAACTATCACATATTTCAGAGCAGGCCCAAAATTCACAGCGCCTTCCATTTAAACCATAATAAAACAAATAATACGTAGTTATGTTCTAGCTGCGGGTCCAATATTCACATTATGTTTAGCCCTATGTGAGGCGACCTGGAATCCCAAGTTTCGGCTCGATAGGTCATTCGGTGCCCGAGCAAAACCCTAATTGGTGCTGAAAATCCACTTTTTTCCATGCCTTGCTACGGGGTGCTTGAATGAGCAATCGGACAGAATCGTTGAGGTCCGTCTCTATGGGCCGAGCCGGTTTCAATGCACCTAGTCTTGAGACTCTGGGACTTTTCTAAATGTCGCCAGTTTCGTTGAGCTCAAAATGAATTGAAAACATTGCAAATACACGAGGCTGTTTATCGGTCTGAGAACCTTCTAGAGCCACATAACTCACCGTGCACAATCGACCTGAGGTCTAGAACAGGTTTGTAAAGTTTCAGAACTCTAGGTCTGACGGTTCTTTAAAAGTTGGAACAAAACTAACTACTACAGGCACTGTCTGCCTCTTAGCCCCTCAGTGTGTCCCTCCATCATTTCTGTGTGGGTGTGTTTTTTTTTTTTTTTTAATCTGATGGGATGAATGACTGATTTACAGTTCAGGAGGGTTGTCTATTCACATATATGAAGTTTTGGAAAGATTTGACATTTTTATCCCTTTGAAACAGCCCATTTGACACCAATTAAGGCACTTCCGGTTTGCACAGGAAGCTAAAAGTAAACACTTATCATCACTGGAGTATGCTTTTACAGAATCCTGAGTTTTATGTCTGTATGTTAAAAATTGACTGATTTACATAGGGTTGAATGCACTATTTCTCTCAAACTGCAGGTTGGGTATGGCAAACACTTTTAGGGTGATTTAACCACTTCCGGTTGTTCCAGGAAGCTTAGAATCGACACAGGTAGACCTCATGGTGGCCTGATGGACTGACATCAAAGACAGGTTCATAAGACATTCATAACCCACATAGGCTTCAGGTTGAATTTAGAGGAGCAGTCAATGTATTCCTATGGGGCGAAATGTCATTGTAAAATGTTTGATGTAAACGCCTTCTTTTAACTGTGAAGGGTTAATGCCACAAGGTCAAGGTTAGGCTTGCACAAATCGGGAGGAGCTTAGGATTGTTCCTGAGGTGAAATTGTGCTTCTAACCTTAACGGTTCTCTCTCTGTCTCCCAAAAGCAAATAAAATTGACATTAAGGTCAAAAGGTCATTCGTGTCCGTTCTCTTGTAACGGTCGCTGCGCTCAGACCGAGCGAGCTACGGTCAAGCGGGGCATCCCGTTGAACTCGGCACGGCCTGGAGAATATGGCGATGTCATTTTAGTGGTGATTTCAGAATGCTATTTTGGTGCATTCATGGAAGGCGCTGTGAATTTTGGGCCTGCTCTGAAATATGTGATAGTTGGCTTCTAAAGGAGTTGTAAAAAGTGAGTTTGGAGTCAGATGGTATCAGTTTGGTGTCTGAAAATATCCAATTGACTGATGGACACTTGCTAGTTGACTTTTGTTGACACTTGCTAGTTGACTTGCTAGTCGACTTTTGTACATTTGCAATATGTTTCAACGGGGAGGTACCATGAGGAAAAAGCGACATGATGAAATTTCACGCAACGAGCGTTGGAGAGGAACCACTATCACTGCCCGGCCATCCTGAGGTCATCAGGACGTTGACTTTTGTATTTCTAAAGTATTTAAAGAATGCACGTTACATTTGCAATATGATTCAACATCACATCATATTGCAAATGTAACGTGCATTTGCAATATGATGTGATGTTGAATCATATTGCAAATGTAACGTACATTCTCTTAAATACTTTAGAAATGCAAAAGTCAACGGTCTGATGACCTCAGGATGGCCGGGCAGTGATAGTGGTTCCTCTCCATCGCTCGTTTCGTGAAATTTCATCATGTCGCTTTTTCCTCATGGTACCTCCCCGTTGAAACATATTGCAAATGTACAAAAGTCAACGAGCAAGTCAGTGTCCATCAGTCAAATAGATATTTTCAGACACCAAACTGATACCATCTGACTCCAAACTCACTTTTTCCAACTCCTTTAGAAGCCAACTATAACATATTTCAGAGCAGGCCCAAAATTCACAGCGCCTTCTATTTAAACCATAATAAAACAAATAATACGTAGTTATGTTCTAGCTGCGGGTCCAGTTCACACATTATGTTTAGCCCTATGTGAAGCGACCTCGAATCCCAAGTTTCGGCTCGATAGGTCATTCGGTGCCCGAGCAAAACCCTAATTGGTGCTGAAATGCCACTTTTTTCATTGCCTTGCTACGGGGTCCTTGAATGAGCAATCAAACAGGCTCGTTGGGGTCTGTCTCTATGGGCCGAGCCGGTTTCAACGCACCTAGTCTTGAGACTCTGGGACTTTTCTAAATGTCGTCCGTTTCGTTGAGGTCAAAATGAATTGAAAACATGGCAAATACACGATGCTTTTTATCAATCCGAGAACCTTCTAGAGCCATATAATTCACCGTGCACAATCGACCTGAGGTCTAGAACAGGTTTGTAAATTTTCAGAACTCTAGGTCTGACGGTTCTTTAAAAGTTGGAACAAAAGTAACTACTGCAGGCACTGTCTGCCTCCTAGCCCCTCAGTGTGTCCCTCCATCATTTCTGTGTCGGTGTGTATTTTTTTTTTTTGAAATCTGATGGGATGAAGGACTGATTTACAGTTCATGAGGGTTGTCTATTCACATATATGAAGTTTTGGAAAGATTTGACATTTTTAACCCTTCGAAACAGCCCATTTGACACCAGTTATGGCACTTCCGGTTGTCACAGGAAGCTATAAATAAACACATATCATCACTGGAGTAGGCTGTTACAGAATCCTGAGTTTTAAGTCTGTATGTTAAAAATTGACTGATTTACATAGGGCTGAATGCACTATTTCTCTCAAACTGCAGGCTGGCTATGGCAAACACTTTTAGGGTGATTTAACCACTTCCGGTTGCTCCAGGAAGCTTAGAATCGACACAGGTAGACCTCATGGTGGCCTGATGGACTGACATCAAAGACAGGTTCATAAGACATTCATAACCCACATAGGCTTCAGGTTGAATTGAGAGGTGCAGTCAATGTATTCCTATGGGGCAACATGTCATTGTACATTGTTTGATGTAAACACCTTCTTTTAACTGTGAAGGGTTAATGCCACAAGGTCAAGGTTAGGCTTGCACAGATCGAGAGGACCTTAAGAACATTCCTGAGGTGAAATTGTGCTTCTAACCTTAACGGTTCTCTCTCTGTCTCCCAAAAGCAAATAAAATTGACATGAGGTCAAAAGGTCATTTGGGTCCATTTTCTTGTAACGGTCGCTGCGCTCAGACCGAGCGAGCTACGGTCAAGCGGGGCATCTCGTTGAACTCGGCACGGCCTGGAGATAATAGTCATGTCATTGCAGGCTTTGTGTGTCTTTAAGCACCGTACTTTTTCACTCCATCCTTCCTTTTTGTGTGTGTGTGTGTTTGTGTGAGAGAGCTTTTCTTTGACATCTGTTGGGAAAAATGACTGATTACACTTCATGAGGGTTGTCTAATCACACAAGTGAAGTTTTGAAAAGATCTGACCTTTATTACCCTTCAAACCTGACCCTATGCACCATTTTAAGGTACTTCCAGTTGACATAGGAAGCTGAACGTGAACACATACCCTCCTTGGGGTAGGCTCTTATTTAATATTGAGTTTTAAGTCTTTATGTTAAGAACTGACTTATTAACAGAGGGTTAAATGAGTGTGTGTTACTTCATAAAATCACATAAAATCACAGAATTCTCGCAGAGCTTCGAGACCCACTTTAAAAATGTTCGTGTGAACAAACTGCAACTGGATCTGTGAATTTTTGGAAAAAAAAATTCCTCTTTGTGAACATCACCAAATGGACAATGTACGATTTCTCTTAAATTACGATAGATAAACGGCTGGTTCTTTTTTTCCTGACACCGTATGCTTATGTACTTTGACGTGAAGCGGTCAAATTGCACCCTACTTTGCGTTTTTGACCTTTAATCCCAGAAAAATGGCCATAACTCAAAAAGCGCAGAGGCCTCGACGCCATCTTGTTCGGGGCCAACTTCCCTTTACTCCAAACCTACGCTCGCCGAGTTTCGGCTTCGAAATATTTTCCGTTTAGGAGAAAAGGCCGCGCTCGTTTGCCCCGTGTTCGTGCGCCTGCAATATGATTTATTTGCCCCCTTGTGGGAATTTTCGAGAATGCGGAGTCCAAGTCAAAAATTTGTTATTTTTATAAAACGGTGACCGAACGTCCGAGACGATTTCTTCGATGACTTCCTGAAAGAGCTCCCCCCCGCCCTCGGCCCGACGCCGTCCGCGATTTTCCGAGACGAAGTCGGACGTCTAGTAAGGGACCGTACATTCGCAATGGGAGAATCTTCACCGATCATATGGCTCCCGTCTCACACTTCCCTTATGTATGACAGACCAGCTAGATATACTGTCTCTATTATATTATGACAGGCCAGCTAGATCTACTGTCTCTATTATATTATATGACATTCCAGCTAGATCTAAAATCTCTATAACATTATGACAGACCAGCTAGATATACTGTCTCTATTATATTATGACAGACCAGCTAGATCTAATGTCTCTATTACATTATGGCAGACCAGCTAGATCTAATGTCTCTATTATATTATGACAGGCCAGCTAGATCTACTGTCTCTATTATATTATGACAGACCAGCTAGATCTACTGTCTCTATTATATAATGACAGACCAGCTAGATCTACTGTCTCTATTATATTATGACAGACCAGCTAGATCTAATGTCTCTATTATATTATGACAGACCAGCTAGATCTACAGTCTCTATTATATTATGACAGACCAGCTAGATCTACTGTCTCTATTATATATGACAGACCAGCTAGATCTACTGTCTATTATATTATGACAGACCAGCTAGATCTACTGTCTCTATTATATTATGACAGACCAGCTAGATCTACTGTCTCTATTATATTATGACAGACCAGCTAGATCTACTGTCTCTATTATATTATGACAGACCAGCTAGATCTATGTCTCTATTATATTATGACAGACCAGCTAGATCTACTGTCTCTATATTATGACAGACCAGCTAGATCTACTGTCTCTATTATATTATGACAGACCAGCTAGATCTACTGTCTCTATTATATTATGACAGACCAGCTAGATCTACTGTCTCTATTATATTATGACAGACCAGCTAGATCTATGTCTCTATTATATTATGACAGACCAGCTAGATCTAATGTCTCTATTATATTATGACAGGACCAGCCTAGATATAATGTCCGCTATTATATTATGGACAGACCAGCTAGATCTAAGGTCTCTATTAATTATGACAGGACCAGCTAGATCTACTGTCTCTATATATTAATGACAGACCAGCCTAGATCTACAGTCTCTATTATATTATATGACAGACCAGCTAGATCTACTGTTCTCTATTATATTATGACAGACCAGCTAGATCTAGATTCTATATTATATTATGACAGCCTATTATATTATGACAGTACCACCTAGATCTACAGTCTCTATTATATTATATGACAGGACCAGCTAGATCTACTGCCTCTATTATATTATGACAGACCAGCTAGATATACTGTCTCTATTATATTATGACAGACCAGCTAGATCTACTGTCTCTATTATATTATGACAGACCAGCTAGATCTACTGTCTCTATTATATTATGACAGACCACCTAGATCTACTGTCTCTATTATATAATGACAGACCAGCTAGATATACTGTCTCTATTATATTATGACAGACCAGCTAGTATACTGTCCTCTATTATATTATGACAGACCAGCTAGATATACTGTCTCTATTATATTATGACAGACCAGCTAGATACTGTCTCTATTATATTATGACAGACCAGCTAGATCTACTGTCTCTATTATATTATGACAGACCAGCTAGATCTACTGTCTCTATTATATTATGACAGACCAGCTAGATCTACTGTCTCTATTATATGACAGACCAGCTAGATATACTGTCTCTATTATATTATGACAGACCAGCTAGATCTAATGTCTCTATTATATTATGACAGACCAGCTAGATCTACTGTCTATTATATTATGACAGACCAGCTAGATCTACTGTCTCTATTATATTATGACAGACCAGCTAGATCTATGTCTCTATTATATTATGACAGCCAGCTAGATCTACTGTCTCTATTATATTATGACAGACCAGCTAGATCTACTGTCTCTATTAAATTATGACAGACCAGCTAGATCTAATGTCTCTATTATATTATGACAGACCAGCTAGATCTACTGTCTCTATTATATTATGACAGACCAGCTAGATCTACTGTCTCTATTATATTATGACAGACCAGCTAGATCTACTGTCTCTATTATATTATGACAGACCAGCTAGATCTACTGTCTCTATTATATTATGACAGACCAGCTAGATCTACTGTCTCTATTATATTATGACAGACCAGCTAGATCTACTGTCTCTATTATATTATGACAGACCAGCTAGATCTAATGTCTCTATTATATTATGACAGACCAGCTAGATCTACTGTCTCTATTATATTATGACAGACCAGCTAGATCTACTGTCTCTATTATATTATGACAGACCAGCTAGATCTAATGTCTCTATTATATTATGACAGACCAGCTAGATCTACAGTCTCTATTATATTATGACAGACCAGCTAGATCTACTGTCTCTATTATATTATGACAGACCAGCTAGATCTACTGTCTCTATTATATTATGACAGACCAGCTAGATCTACTGTCTCTATTATATTATGACAGACCAGCTAGATCTACTGTCTCTATTATATTATGACAGACCAGCTAGATCTGTCTCTATTATATTATGACAGACCAGCTAGATCTACTGTCTCTATTATATTATGACAGACCAGCTAGATCTACTGTCTCTATTATATTATGACAGACCAGCTAGATCTACTGTCTCTATTATATTATGACAGACCAGCTAGATCTACTGTCTCTATTATATTATGACAGACCAGCTAGATCTACTGTCTCTATTATATTATGACAGACCAGCTAGATCTACTGTCTCTATTATATTATGACAGACCAGCTAGATCTACTGTCTCTATTATATTATGACAGACCAGCTAGATCTACTGTCTCTATTATATTATGACAGACCAGCTAGATCTACTGTCTCTATTATATTATGACAGACCAGCTAGATCTACTGTCTCTATTATATTATGACAGACCAGCTAGATCTACTGTCTCTATTATATATGACAGACCAGCTAGATCTACTGTCTCTATTATATTATGACAGACCAGCTAGATCTACTGTCTCTATTATATTATGACAGACCAGCTAGATCTACTGTCTCTATTATATTATGACAGACCAGCTAGATCTACTGTCTCTATTATATTATGACAGACCAGCTAGATCTACTGTCTCTATTATATTATGACAGACCAGCTAGATCTACTGTCTCTATTATATTATGACAGACCAGCTAGATCTAGTCTCTATTATATTATGACAGACCAGCTAGATCTACTGTCTCTATTATATTATGACAGACCAGCTAGATCTACTGTCTCTATTATAATGACAGACCAGCTAGATCTACTGCTCTATTATATTATGACAGACCAGCTAGATCTACTGTCTCTATTATATTATGACAGACCAGCTAGATCTACTGTCTCTATTATATTATGACAGACCAGCTAGATCTACTGTCTCTATTATATATGACAGACCAGCTAGATCTACTGTCTCTATTATATTATGACAGACCAGCTAGATCTACTGTCTCTATTATATTATGACAGACCAGCTAGATCTACTGTCTCTATTATATTATGACAGACCAGCTAGATCTACTGTCTCTATTATATTATGACAGACCAGCTAGATCTAATGTCTCTATTATATTATGACAGACCAGCTAGATCTACTGTCTCTATTATATTATGACAGACCAGCTAGATCTACTGTCTCTATTATTAGACAGACCAGCTAGATCTACTGTCTCTATTATATTATGACAGACCAGCTAGATCTACTGTCTATTATATTATGACAGACCAGCTAGATCTACTGTCTCTATTATATTATGACAGACCAGCTAGATCTACTGTCTCTATTATATTATGACAGACCAGCTAGATACTGTCTCTATTATATTATGACAGACCAGCTAGATCTAGTCTCTATTATTATGACAGACCAGCTAGATCTACTGTCTCTATTATATTATGACAGACCAGCTAGATCTACTGTCTCTATTATATTATGACAGACCAGCTAGATCTACTGTCTCTATTATATTATGACAGACCAGCTAGATCTACTGTCTCTATTATATTATGACAGACCAGCTAGATCTACTGTCTCTATTATATTATGACAGACCAGCTAGATCTACTGTCTCTATTATATTATGACAGACCAGCTAGATCTACTGTCTCTATTATATTATGACAGACCAGCTAGATCTACTGTCTCTATTATATGACAGACCAGCTAGATCTACTGTCTCTATTATATTATGACAGACCAGCTAGATCTACTGTCTCTATTATATTATGACAGACCAGCTAGATCTACTGTCTCTATTATATTATGACAGACCAGCTAGATCTACTGTCTCTATTATATTATGACAGACCAGCTAGATCTACTGTCTCTATTATATTATGACAGACCAGCTAGATCTACTGTCTCTATTATATTATGACAGACCAGCTAGATCTACTGTCTCTATTATATTATGACAGACCAGCTAGATCTACTGTCTCTATTATATTATGACAGACCAGCTAGATCTACTGTCTCTATTATATTATGACAGACCAGCTAGATCTACTGTCTCTATTATATTATGACAGACCAGCTAGATCTACTGTCTCTATTATATTATGACAGACCAGCTAGATCTAATGTCTCTATTATATTATGACAGACCAGCTAGATCTACTGTCTCTATTATATTATGACAGACCAGCTAGATCTACTGTCTCTATTATATTATGACAGACCAGCTAGATACTGTCTCTATTATATTGACAGACCAGCTAGATCTACTGTCTCTATTATATTATGACAGACCAGCTAGATCTACTGTCTCTATTATATTATGACAGACCAGCTAGATCTACTGTCTCTATTATATTATGACAGACCAGCTAGATCTACTGTCTCTATTATATTATGACAGACCAGCTAGATCTACTGTCTCTATTATATTATGACAGACCAGCTAGATCTACTGTCTATTATATTATGACAGACCAGCTAGATCTACTGTCTCTATTATATTATGACAGACCAGCTAGATCTACTGTCTCTATTATATTATGACAGACCAGCTAGATCTACTGTCTCTATTATTTATGACAGACCAGCTAGATCTACTCTCTATTATATTATGACAGACCAGCTAGATCTACTGTCTCTATTATATTATGACAGACCAGCTAGATCTACTGTCTCTATTATTTGACAGACCAGCTAGATCTAATGTCTCTATTATATTATGACAGACCAGCTAGATCTACTGTCTCTATTATATTATGACAGACCAGCTAGATCTACTGTCTCTATTATATTATGACAGACCAGCTAGATCTATAGTCTCTATTATATTATGACAGACCAGCTAGATCTACTGTCTCTATTATATTATGACAGACCAGCTAGATCTACTGTCTCTATTATATTATGACAGACCAGCTAGATCTACTGTCTCTATTATATTATGACAGACCAGCTAGATCTACTGTCTCTATTATATGACAGACCAGCTAGATCTACTGTCTCTATTATATTATGACAGACCAGCTAGATCTACTGTCTCTATTATATTATGACAGACCAGCTAGATCTACAGTCTCTATTATATTATGACAGACCAGCTAGATCTACTGTCTCTATTATATTATGACAGACCAGCTAGATCTACTGTCTCTATTATATTATGACAGACCAGCTAGATCTAGTCTCTATTATATTATGACAGACCAGCTAGATCTACTGTCTCTATTATATTATGACAGACCAGCTAGATCTACTGTCTCTATTATATTATGACAGACCAGCTAGATCTACTGTCTCTATTATATTATGACAGACCAGCTAGATCTACTGTCTCTATTATATTATGACAGACCAGCTAGATCTACTGTCTCTATTATATTATGACAGACCAGCTAGATCTACTGTCTCTATTATATTATGACAGACCAGCTAGATCTACTGTCTCTATTATATTATGACAGACCAGCTAGATCTACTGTCTCTATTATATTATGACAGACCAGCTAGATCTACTGTCTCTATTATATTATGACAGACCAGCTAGATCTACTGTCTCTATTATATTATGACAGACCAGCTAGATCTACTGTCTTATATTATGACAGACCAGCTAGATCTACTGTCTCTATTATATTATGACAGACCAGCTAGATCTACTGTCTCTATTATATTATGACAGACCAGCTAGATCTAATGTCTCTATTATATTATGACAGACCAGCTAGATCTACTGTCTCTATTATATTATGACAGACCAGCTAGATCTACTGTCTCTATTATATTATGACAGACCAGCTAGATCTACTGTCTCTATTATATTATGACAGACCAGCTAGATCTACTGTCTCTATTATATATTGACAGACCAGCTAGATCTACTGTCTCTATTATATTATGACAGACCAGCTAGATCTACTGTCTCTATTATATTATGACAGACCAGCTAGATCTACTGTCTCTATTATATTATGACAGACCAGCTAGATCTACTGTCTCTATTATATTATGACAGACCAGCTAGATCTACTGTCTCTATTATATTACAGACCAGCTAGATCTACTGTCTCTATTATATTATGACAGACCAGCTAGATCTACTGTCTCTATTATATTATGACAGACCAGCTAGATCTACTGTCTCTATATTATGACAGACCAGCTAGATCTACTGTCTCTATTATATTATGACAGACCAGCTAGATCTACTGTCTCTATTATATTATGACAGACCAGCTAGATCTACTGTCTCTATTATATTATGACAGACCAGCTAGATCTAATGTCTCTATTATATTATGACAGACCAGCTAGATCTACTGTCTCTATTATATTATGACAGACCAGCTAGATCTACTGTCTCTATTATATTATGACAGACCAGCTAGATCTACTGTCTCTATTATTTTATGACAGACCAGCTAGATCTAATGTCTCTATTATATTATGACAGACCAGCTAGATCTACTGTCTCTATTATATTATGACAGACCAGCTAGATCTACTGTCTCTATTATATTATGACAGACCAGCTAGATCTACTGTCTCTATTATATTATGACAGACCAGCTAGATCTACTGTCTCTATTATATTATGACAGACCAGCTAGATCTACTGTCTCTATTATATTATGACAGACCAGCTAGATCTAGTCTCTATTATATTATGACAGACCAGCTAGATCTACTGTCTCTATTATATTATGACAGACCAGCTAGATCTACTGTCTCTATTTATATGACAGATCAGCTAGATCTACTGTCTCTATTATATGACAGACCAGCTAGATCTACTGTCTCTATTATATTATGACAGACCAGCTAGATCTACTGTCTCTATTATATTATGACAGACCAGCTAGATCTACTGTCTCTATTATATTATGACAGACCAGCTAGATCTACTGTCTCTATTATATTATGACAGACCAGCTAGATCTACTGTCTCTATTATATTATGACAGACCAGCTAGATCTACTGTCTCTATTATATTATGACAGACCAGCTAGATCTAATGTCTCTATTATATTATGACAGACCAGCTAGATCTACTGTCTCTATTATATTATGACAGACCAGCTAGATCTACTGTCTCTATTATATTATGACAGACCAGCTAGATCTACTGTCTCTATTATATTATGACAGACCAGCTAGATCTACTGTCTCTTATATTATGACAGACCAGCTAGATCTAATGTCTCTATTATATTATGACAGACCAGCTAGATCTACTGTCTCTATTATATTATGACAGACCAGCTAGATCTACTGTCTCTATTATATTATGACAGACCAGCTAGATCTACTGTCTCTATTATTATGACAGTCCAGCTAGATCTACTGTCTCTATTATATTATGACAGACCAGCTAGATCTACTCTATTATATTATGACAGACCAGCTAGATCTACTGTCTCTATTATATTATGACAGACCAGCTAGATCTAATGTCTCTATTATATTATGACAGACCAGCTAGATCTAATGTCTCTATTATATTATGACAGACCAGCTAGATCTACTGTCTCTATTATATTATGACAGACCAGCTAGATCTACTGTCTCTATTATATTATGACAGACCAGCTAGATCTACTGTCTCTATTATATTATGACAGACCAGCTAGATCTACTGTCTCTATTATATTATGACAGACCAGCTAGATCTACTGTCTCTATTATATTATGACAGACCAGCTAGATCTACTGTCTCTATTATTTATGACAGACCAGCTAGATCTACTGTCTCTATTATATTATGACAGACCAGCTAGATCTACTGTCTCTATTATATATGACAGACCAGCTAGATCTACTGTCTCTATTATATTATGACAGACCAGCTAGATCTACAGTCTCTATTATATTATGACAGACCAGCTAGATCTACTGTCTCTATTATATTATGACAGACCAGCTAGATCTACTGTCTCTATTATATTACAGACCAGCTAGATCTACTGTCTCTATTATATTATATGACACCAGCTAGATCTAAAATCTCTAGAACATTATGACATACCAA
>NW_024059456.1:0-35521 GCF_016432855.1 Salvelinus namaycush | reverse complement strand
ATGATGTGTCATGACGCGCCCATGCGCTTCCAATATGAAATTGTCCATACATGCGTTCCTCCTTAGCACAGAACAATGCAATAGGTTTTCAACATCCAGAGCTTTTGTGTATTTATTGTGGCTAGTAGGATAGCTGCATGGGAAACTGTTGCTGATGATGTATTTGTCAGAAGTCATTGTATTTGTCCGTTTTTTCCCACAAGGCTGAAATATGTGCCCTCGCTTAGAAATGTTTGCAAGGTTTGTTTGTATTTCATCCAACTATCTGTGCTAAAAAGTGATGGCTACAGTATATGTAATTTCTTCCACTTTTTGAGTGAGCCAAAGTTCAAGCTGCTTATCTAATTGGTGAGAATGCAATGTCTGTTTATCAGACTCACTTTGACTTTATATGGTGTGCCAAGAGATGTACCTTCGCTTACGGCCATACCAGCCTGAATATGCCCGATCTCGTCTGATCTCGGAAGCTAAGCAGGGTCGGGCCTGGTTAGTACTTGGATGGGAGACCGCCTGGGAATACCAGGTGCTGTAAGCCTTTTGTCCACTAGGGGGTGTGGCATTATTTCATCAGCAACACTGCCTTGTAGTAAGCATTTGATGCTGAATTGACTAAATGCAGCTTCTATGGGCTAGTCTCCCCTGCCCTTTTAATACGATCAAAGTTCCTTGTGTTGTCAGGGAGCAACTGCCTTTTATGCATAAGACAAATAAGAATATTGTTACTGAATGCAGCTTGTGTGTGCTCTGTGCTCCCTCGCCCTGTTCAAATGATCAAAGGAAATAATGCTGGTGAGGAGTGGAACTGGACTGGTGTCTGATGGCCCTGTGTTTTCCATGTTGGAATTACAACCCTTCTTTTATGGAGTAAATCAAAAGCACAAGAGAATCTGAGATGTTATCGATAATAAATCAATTGGTTTCATGCATTTGTCTGTGTGTGTGTGTGTGTCTGAATGTGATTGTATTTCGTCATATCGCAAACATTTGTGATATCAGATGGGTTAAGATATTAAAAAGTAATTGGTGATTTTTTCGACAGTGTTGCATGATGGGAATCTAGTGGTTCACTGATATAATCTAGTAAACAAAATAAACTACTTTTTCACTACTCTGTGTGCAAGTGCATTCCTAAACGGCATTTAACGCAGGTCGATGTGATATGATATTATCAGAACACAAAGTGGTTACCGTTAGCGGAAAATGTTGGCACTGGAGACACTTTTCCTCCACTAAGCAGAAGAGATACCGTGATCAAGAAGGTGGTTCACCCGGTGTGGGGCTCAGCCATTGCACTCTGGCTGTGCTGACCCCTTGCGAATTTTCCAAATGTGGGAATCCGATTGCAAAATTTATGGTAGTGCTCGTTTGAGCTTTACCCTGATGTCTTTGTTAATGATAAACTGTTGCTTGGCGGCAGGCTTAAGGATGACTTGAGTCAACTGACTGTGCTTATGGAGATCTTTGAAGTCAGTTGTGAAGGAGACTTTGTGGACCAATCGAAAGGTGGAAACATTTGTTTGTAGCAAAATATTGTTGGCATTTTGTCGAAACATTATGTTGCGAAATGCAGCATTGTATTTATGCCACGCTGGTACTTCAATCAGGAGATAGTTGAGAAGCCACTCTAACCCCCCCCCCGGTCATGATGTGTCATACGCGCCCCATGCGCTTCCAATATGAAATTGTCCATACATGCGTTCCTCCTTAGCACAGAACAATGCAATAGGTTTTCAACATCCAGAGCTTTTGTGTATTTATTGTGGCTAGTAGGATAGCTGCATGGGAAACTGTTGCTGATGATGTATTTGTCAGAAGTCATTGTATTTGTCCGTTTTTTCCCACAAGGCTGAAATATGTGCCCTCGCTTAGAAATGTTTGCAAGGTTTGTTTGTATTTCATCCAACTATCTGTGCTAAAAAGTGATGGCTACAGTATATGTAATTTCTTCCACTTTTTGAGTGAGCCAAAGTTCAAGCTGCTTATCTAATTGGTGAGAATGCAATGTCTGTTTATCAGACTCACTTTGACTTTATATGGTGTGCCAAGAGATGTACCTTCGCTTACGGCCATACCAGCCTGAATATGCCCGATCTCGTCTGATCTCGGAAGCTAAGCAGGGTCGGGCCTGGTTAGTACTTGGATGGGAGACCGCCTGGGAATACCAGGTGCTGTAAGCCTTTTGTCCACTAGGGGGTGTGGCATTATTTCATCAGCAACACTGCCTTGTAGTAAGCATTTGATGCTGAATTGACTAAATGCAGCTTCTATGGGCTAGTCTCCCCTGCCCTTTTAATACGATCAAAGTTCCTTGTGTTGTCAGGGAGCAACTGCCTTTTATGCATAAGACAAATAAGAATATTGTTACTGAATGCAGCTTGTGTGTGCTCTGTGCTCCCTCGCCCTGTTCAAATGATCAAAGGAAATAATGCTGGTGAGGAGTGGAACTGGACTGGTGTCTGATGGCCCTGTGTTTTCCATGTTGGAATTACAACCCTTCTTTTATGGAGTAAATCAAAAGCACAAGAGAATCTGAGATGTTATCGATAATAAATCAATTGGTTTCATGCATTTGTCTGTGTGTGTGTGTGTGTCTGAATGTGATTGTATTTCGTCATATCGCAAACATTTGTGATATCAGATGGGTTAAGATATTAAAAAGTAATTGGTGATTTTTTCGACAGTGTTGCATGATGGGAATCTAGTGGTTCACTGATATAATCTAGTAAACAAAATAAACTACTTTTTCACTACTCTGTGTGCAAGTGCATTCCTAAACGGCATTTAACGCAGGTCGATGTGATATGATATTATCAGAACACAAAGTGGTTACCGTTAGCGGAAAATGTTGGCACTGGAGACACTTTTCCTCCACTAAGCAGAAGAGATACCGTGATCAAGAAGGTGGTTCACCCGGTGTGGGGCTCAGCCATTGCACTCTGGCTGTGCTGACCCCTTGCGAATTTTCCAAATGTGGGAATCCGATTGCAAAATTTATGGTAGTGCTCGTTTGAGCTTTACCCTGATGTCTTTGTTAATGATAAACTGTTGCTTGGCGGCAGGCTTAAGGATGACTTGAGTCAACTGACTGTGCTTATGGAGATCTTTGAAGTCAGTTGTGAAGGAGACTTTGTGGACCAATCGAAAGGTGGAAACATTTGTTTGTAGCAAAATATTGTTGGCATTTTGTCGAAACATTATGTTGCGAAATGCAGCATTGTATTTATGCCACGCTGGTACTTCAATCAGGAGATAGTTGAGAAGCCACTCTAACCCCCCCCCCGGTCATGATGTGTCATACGCGCCCCATGCGCTTCCAATATGAAATTGTCCATACATGCGTTCCTCCTTAGCACAGAACAATGCAATAGGTTTTCAACATCCAGAGCTTTTGTGTATTTATTGTGGCTAGTAGGATAGCTGCATGGGAAACTGTTGCTGATGATGTATTTGTCAGAAGTCATTGTATTTGTCCGTTTTTTCCCACAAGGCTGAAATATGTGCCCTCGCTTAGAAATGTTTGCAAGGTTTGTTTGTATTTCATCCAACTATCTGTGCTAAAAAGTGATGGCTACAGTATATGTAATTTCTTCCACTTTTTGAGTGAGCCAAAGTTCAAGCTGCTTATCTAATTGGTGAGAATGCAATGTCTGTTTATCAGACTCACTTTGACTTTATATGGTGTGCCAAGAGATGTACCTTCGCTTACGGCCATACCAGCCTGAATATGCCCGATCTCGTCTGATCTCGGAAGCTAAGCAGGGTCGGGCCTGGTTAGTACTTGGATGGGAGACCGCCTGGGAATACCAGGTGCTGTAAGCCTTTTGTCCACTAGGGGGTGTGGCATTATTTCATCAGCAACACTGCCTTGTAGTAAGCATTTGATGCTGAATTGACTAAATGCAGCTTCTATGGGCTAGTCTCCCCTGCCCTTTTAATACGATCAAAGTTCCTTGTGTTGTCAGGGAGCAACTGCCTTTTATGCATAAGACAAATAAGAATATTGTTACTGAATGCAGCTTGTGTGTGCTCTGTGCTCCCTCGCCCTGTTCAAATGATCAAAGGAAATAATGCTGGTGAGGAGTGGAACTGGACTGGTGTCTGATGGCCCTGTGTTTTCCATGTTGGAATTACAACCCTTCTTTTATGGAGTAAATCAAAAGCACAAGAGAATCTGAGATGTTATCGATAATAAATCAATTGGTTTCATGCATTTGTCTGTGTGTGTGTGTGTGTCTGAATGTGATTGTATTTCGTCATATCGCAAACATTTGTGATATCAGATGGGTTAAGATATTAAAAAGTAATTGGTGATTTTTTCGACAGTGTTGCATGATGGGAATCTAGTGGTTCACTGATATAATCTAGTAAACAAAATAAACTACTTTTTCACTACTCTGTGTGCAAGTGCATTCCTAAACGGCATTTAACGCAGGTCGATGTGATATGATATTATCAGAACACAAAGTGGTTACCGTTAGCGGAAAATGTTGGCACTGGAGACACTTTTCCTCCACTAAGCAGAAGAGATACCGTGATCAAGAAGGTGGTTCACCCGGTGTGGGGCTCAGCCATTGCACTCTGGCTGTGCTGACCCCTTGCGAATTTTCCAAATGTGGGAATCCGATTGCAAAATTTATGGTAGTGCTCGTTTGAGCTTTACCCTGATGTCTTTGTTAATGATAAACTGTTGCTTGGCGGCAGGCTTAAGGATGACTTGAGTCAACTGACTGTGCTTATGGAGATCTTTGAAGTCAGTTGTGAAGGAGACTTTGTGGACCAATCGAAAGGTGGAAACATTTGTTTGTAGCAAAATATTGTTGGCATTTTGTCGAAACATTATGTTGCGAAATGCAGCATTGTATTTATGCCACGCTGGTACTTCAATCAGGAGATAGTTGAGAAGCCACTCTAACCCCCCCCCCGGTCATGATGTGTCATACGCGCCCCATGCGCTTCCAATATGAAATTGTCCATACATGCGTTCCTCCTTAGCACAGAACAATGCAATAGGTTTTCAACATCCAGAGCTTTTGTGTATTTATTGTGGCTAGTAGGATAGCTGCATGGGAAACTGTTGCTGATGATGTATTTGTCAGAAGTCATTGTATTTGTCCGTTTTTTCCCACAAGGCTGAAATATGTGCCCTCGCTTAGAAATGTTTGCAAGGTTTGTTTGTATTTCATCCAACTATCTGTGCTAAAAAGTGATGGCTACAGTATATGTAATTTCTTCCACTTTTTGAGTGAGCCAAAGTTCAAGCTGCTTATCTAATTGGTGAGAATGCAATGTCTGTTTATCAGACTCACTTTGACTTTATATGGTGTGCCAAGAGATGTACCTTCGCTTACGGCCATACCAGCCTGAATATGCCCGATCTCGTCTGATCTCGGAAGCTAAGCAGGGTCGGGCCTGGTTAGTACTTGGATGGGAGACCGCCTGGGAATACCAGGTGCTGTAAGCCTTTTGTCCACTAGGGGGTGTGGCATTATTTCATCAGCAACACTGCCTTGTAGTAAGCATTTGATGCTGAATTGACTAAATGCAGCTTCTATGGGCTAGTCTCCCCTGCCCTTTTAATACGATCAAAGTTCCTTGTGTTGTCAGGGAGCAACTGCCTTTTATGCATAAGACAAATAAGAATATTGTTACTGAATGCAGCTTGTGTGTGCTCTGTGCTCCCTCGCCCTGTTCAAATGATCAAAGGAAATAATGCTGGTGAGGAGTGGAACTGGACTGGTGTCTGATGGCCCTGTGTTTTCCATGTTGGAATTACAACCCTTCTTTTATGGAGTAAATCAAAAGCACAAGAGAATCTGAGATGTTATCGATAATAAATCAATTGGTTTCATGCATTTGTCTGTGTGTGTGTGTGTGTCTGAATGTGATTGTATTTCGTCATATCGCAAACATTTGTGATATCAGATGGGTTAAGATATTAAAAAGTAATTGGTGATTTTTTCGACAGTGTTGCATGATGGGAATCTAGTGGTTCACTGATATAATCTAGTAAACAAAATAAACTACTTTTTCACTACTCTGTGTGCAAGTGCATTCCTAAACGGCATTTAACGCAGGTCGATGTGATATGATATTATCAGAACACAAAGTGGTTACCGTTAGCGGAAAATGTTGGCACTGGAGACACTTTTCCTCCACTAAGCAGAAGAGATACCGTGATCAAGAAGGTGGTTCACCCGGTGTGGGGCTCAGCCATTGCACTCTGGCTGTGCTGACCCCTTGCGAATTTTCCAAATGTGGGAATCCGATTGCAAAATTTATGGTAGTGCTCGTTTGAGCTTTACCCTGATGTCTTTGTTAATGATAAACTGTTGCTTGGCGGCAGGCTTAAGGATGACTTGAGTCAACTGACTGTGCTTATGGAGATCTTTGAAGTCAGTTGTGAAGGAGACTTTGTGGACCAATCGAAAGGTGGAAACATTTGTTTGTAGCAAAATATTGTTGGCATTTTGTCGAAACATTATGTTGCGAAATGCAGCATTGTATTTATGCCACGCTGGTACTTCAATCAGGAGATAGTTGAGAAGCCACTCTAACCCCCCCCCCGGTCATGATGTGTCATACGCGCCCCATGCGCTTCCAATATGAAATTGTCCATACATGCGTTCCTCCTTAGCACAGAACAATGCAATAGGTTTTCAACATCCAGAGCTTTTGTGTATTTATTGTGGCTAGTAGGATAGCTGCATGGGAAACTGTTGCTGATGATGTATTTGTCAGAAGTCATTGTATTTGTCCGTTTTTTCCCACAAGGCTGAAATATGTGCCCTCGCTTAGAAATGTTTGCAAGGTTTGTTTGTATTTCATCCAACTATCTGTGCTAAAAAGTGATGGCTACAGTATATGTAATTTCTTCCACTTTTTGAGTGAGCCAAAGTTCAAGCTGCTTATCTAATTGGTGAGAATGCAATGTCTGTTTATCAGACTCACTTTGACTTTATATGGTGTGCCAAGAGATGTACCTTCGCTTACGGCCATACCAGCCTGAATATGCCCGATCTCGTCTGATCTCGGAAGCTAAGCAGGGTCGGGCCTGGTTAGTACTTGGATGGGAGACCGCCTGGGAATACCAGGTGCTGTAAGCCTTTTGTCCACTAGGGGGTGTGGCATTATTTCATCAGCAACACTGCCTTGTAGTAAGCATTTGATGCTGAATTGACTAAATGCAGCTTCTATGGGCTAGTCTCCCCTGCCCTTTTAATACGATCAAAGTTCCTTGTGTTGTCAGGGAGCAACTGCCTTTTATGCATAAGACAAATAAGAATATTGTTACTGAATGCAGCTTGTGTGTGCTCTGTGCTCCCTCGCCCTGTTCAAATGATCAAAGGAAATAATGCTGGTGAGGAGTGGAACTGGACTGGTGTCTGATGGCCCTGTGTTTTCCATGTTGGAATTACAACCCTTCTTTTATGGAGTAAATCAAAAGCACAAGAGAATCTGAGATGTTATCGATAATAAATCAATTGGTTTCATGCATTTGTCTGTGTGTGTGTGTGTGTCTGAATGTGATTGTATTTCGTCATATCGCAAACATTTGTGATATCAGATGGGTTAAGATATTAAAAAGTAATTGGTGATTTTTTCGACAGTGTTGCATGATGGGAATCTAGTGGTTCACTGATATAATCTAGTAAACAAAATAAACTACTTTTTCACTACTCTGTGTGCAAGTGCATTCCTAAACGGCATTTAACGCAGGTCGATGTGATATGATATTATCAGAACACAAAGTGGTTACCGTTAGCGGAAAATGTTGGCACTGGAGACACTTTTCCTCCACTAAGCAGAAGAGATACCGTGATCAAGAAGGTGGTTCACCCGGTGTGGGGCTCAGCCATTGCACTCTGGCTGTGCTGACCCCTTGCGAATTTTCCAAATGTGGGAATCCGATTGCAAAATTTATGGTAGTGCTCGTTTGAGCTTTACCCTGATGTCTTTGTTAATGATAAACTGTTGCTTGGCGGCAGGCTTAAGGATGACTTGAGTCAACTGACTGTGCTTATGGAGATCTTTGAAGTCAGTTGTGAAGGAGACTTTGTGGACCAATCGAAAGGTGGAAACATTTGTTTGTAGCAAAATATTGTTGGCATTTTGTCGAAACATTATGTTGCGAAATGCAGCATTGTATTTATGCCACGCTGGTACTTCAATCAGGAGATAGTTGAGAAGCCACTCTAACCCCCCCCCCGGTCATGATGTGTCATACGCGCCCCATGCGCTTCCAATATGAAATTGTCCATACATGCGTTCCTCCTTAGCACAGAACAATGCAATAGGTTTTCAACATCCAGAGCTTTTGTGTATTTATTGTGGCTAGTAGGATAGCTGCATGGGAAACTGTTGCTGATGATGTATTTGTCAGAAGTCATTGTATTTGTCCGTTTTTTCCCACAAGGCTGAAATATGTGCCCTCGCTTAGAAATGTTTGCAAGGTTTGTTTGTATTTCATCCAACTATCTGTGCTAAAAAGTGATGGCTACAGTATATGTAATTTCTTCCACTTTTTGAGTGAGCCAAAGTTCAAGCTGCTTATCTAATTGGTGAGAATGCAATGTCTGTTTATCAGACTCACTTTGACTTTATATGGTGTGCCAAGAGATGTACCTTCGCTTACGGCCATACCAGCCTGAATATGCCCGATCTCGTCTGATCTCGGAAGCTAAGCAGGGTCGGGCCTGGTTAGTACTTGGATGGGAGACCGCCTGGGAATACCAGGTGCTGTAAGCCTTTTGTCCACTAGGGGGTGTGGCATTATTTCATCAGCAACACTGCCTTGTAGTAAGCATTTGATGCTGAATTGACTAAATGCAGCTTCTATGGGCTAGTCTCCCCTGCCCTTTTAATACGATCAAAGTTCCTTGTGTTGTCAGGGAGCAACTGCCTTTTATGCATAAGACAAATAAGAATATTGTTACTGAATGCAGCTTGTGTGTGCTCTGTGCTCCCTCGCCCTGTTCAAATGATCAAAGGAAATAATGCTGGTGAGGAGTGGAACTGGACTGGTGTCTGATGGCCCTGTGTTTTCCATGTTGGAATTACAACCCTTCTTTTATGGAGTAAATCAAAAGCACAAGAGAATCTGAGATGTTATCGATAATAAATCAATTGGTTTCATGCATTTGTCTGTGTGTGTGTGTGTGTCTGAATGTGATTGTATTTCGTCATATCGCAAACATTTGTGATATCAGATGGGTTAAGATATTAAAAAGTAATTGGTGATTTTTTCGACAGTGTTGCATGATGGGAATCTAGTGGTTCACTGATATAATCTAGTAAACAAAATAAACTACTTTTTCACTACTCTGTGTGCAAGTGCATTCCTAAACGGCATTTAACGCAGGTCGATGTGATATGATATTATCAGAACACAAAGTGGTTACCGTTAGCGGAAAATGTTGGCACTGGAGACACTTTTCCTCCACTAAGCAGAAGAGATACCGTGATCAAGAAGGTGGTTCACCCGGTGTGGGGCTCAGCCATTGCACTCTGGCTGTGCTGACCCCTTGCGAATTTTCCAAATGTGGGAATCCGATTGCAAAATTTATGGTAGTGCTCGTTTGAGCTTTACCCTGATGTCTTTGTTAATGATAAACTGTTGCTTGGCGGCAGGCTTAAGGATGACTTGAGTCAACTGACTGTGCTTATGGAGATCTTTGAAGTCAGTTGTGAAGGAGACTTTGTGGACCAATCGAAAGGTGGAAACATTTGTTTGTAGCAAAATATTGTTGGCATTTTGTCGAAACATTATGTTGCGAAATGCAGCATTGTATTTATGCCACGCTGGTACTTCAATCAGGAGATAGTTGAGAAGCCACTCTAACCCCCCCCCCGGTCATGATGTGTCATACGCGCCCCATGCGCTTCCAATATGAAATTGTCCATACATGCGTTCCTCCTTAGCACAGAACAATGCAATAGGTTTTCAACATCCAGAGCTTTTGTGTATTTATTGTGGCTAGTAGGATAGCTGCATGGGAAACTGTTGCTGATGATGTATTTGTCAGAAGTCATTGTATTTGTCCGTTTTTTCCCACAAGGCTGAAATATGTGCCCTCGCTTAGAAATGTTTGCAAGGTTTGTTTGTATTTCATCCAACTATCTGTGCTAAAAAGTGATGGCTACAGTATATGTAATTTCTTCCACTTTTTGAGTGAGCCAAAGTTCAAGCTGCTTATCTAATTGGTGAGAATGCAATGTCTGTTTATCAGACTCACTTTGACTTTATATGGTGTACCAAGAGATGTACCTTCGCTTACGGCCATACCAGCCTGAATACGCCCCTTTTTGGAAGTTTCAGGAAGTGAGTGAGCAGCAGGTGTTGGATTGTTTGTGAATTGTTTGTAGAGAGAAAATCGTTTTTGGTTTTGCTGGTTTATATACTTTAAGTTTGGAAGTTTGTGTGGGGAGTGTAGCTTATTTTCTTTGTAAATATTTGCGTTTTTATCCCCCAACGGCGTGAGCTGTTTGGGGGATTCTAAGTAAAATAATTGGACGGATACAATGGCTTCGACATCAAGAATAACAACAACAATGAGAATGGACAACGGAGAAAAAAGAGCGTCGAATGAAGAGTTGAGGAGAAGAAAATATGAGAAAGAATTGACGGTGAACGTGGAAGTTATTGGAGAAGAAAAAATAACAACGATGGAATTGCTGAGAGGAATAAAAGAAGTATGTGGAATGATATTGGGATGTAGAATGAAGGACAGAAATAAGTACGAAATAACCATGTCACACGCGAAAGGAAAAGAAAGACTACTAGACGGGCTAAAAATAAAGAGCTGCCAAATAATGGCGAAAGAACTGGGAAATGATGAACTTGTGGTGTCCTTTTTGAACATGCCGGCATATATTACGGATGAGGAAATACATGACAAATTACAAGGATGGAATGTGAACGCAACAACACCAATCAAGAGGAGGATGTGGCCAGGAACGGACATTGTGGACGGGACGAGATTTTGTAAGGTGAAGTTTACGGACAGTGTGCAATCATTACCTTACTCAACCAAATTCAACACTGTAGAAGGATTTGAATATTTCCGAGTGATCCACGATAACCAAGTGAAGGTATGTAGACTATGTATTCAACCGGGACACATACTCAAAGAATGTCCAGAATTTGTATGTCATAAATGTGGTGAACAAGGACATTATGCCAGAGAATGTTCGAACATCGGTGATATGTGTAGAAGGTGTGACAGACCTAAGGACAGATGTAAATGTAAGAAGGAAAAGGATGTCTTATTTCTGCAAACACTGGACCTCATTACTGAAGAAGAGGTTGAGAGGAGTGAGACTATGGAGGGGGAGGAAGAGAGTGATATGGAAAGTGTGTCGCAGGTGATTCCAGAGACAGCTATAGATATGCTTGGAGAGTATGTAATGCCTTCTGGCAGTACTCGAGACGCAGTCTTGGTCTCTGCTGCTGACAAGGTGGAGCAGCAGCACATGATTGGTGAATTGGATACACAGGTAGAGATGGTGCAGGGTGCTTCTCAGGTGCCTGAACCAGCTTTAAACCTGTGTGAAAATGAAACCAAGGAGAGGGCTGGGTCCACTGGAGTTGATGGCACTGTTAAAGAATGTTTTACAAAAGGCTTGGATGTTGCTCCCCTTACAAGTACAAGTCAGGAGTCAGACGAAGAAATAGATATTGAGGATTTTCAGCGGTTTGCTAGAAATAAGAGAGCATTAGTGAAAGCTAAGGAGGTGACGGGATCTGGAAAAAAGAAAAAGTCTATTTTGAAATGACATGTTTGTTTTTGGCTATATTTCTGCATATATTAACAATGATTAGAGTTGCATCACTAAATGGCAACAGTTTAAGAAATATGAACAAATTGGAGCAGGTTTTGGTGTCTGTTGAAACGGACATGTGGTGTTTTCAAGAGACTAATTGGACGGACGCCAAAATGCTGGAAATTAAGAGCAAATGGTCTGAGCTCATTTTTTGTAGTCACGGAAGTGATAAAACATGTGGAGTGGCTATTTTGGTAAAAAATGATGTGGTTAAAAATGTCAAGCAGGTATATGCAGATAATCAGGGAAGAATTATTGTTATTGAGTTTGAAGTGCAAAATGTCATTTTTCGTCTAATTAATGTTTATGCTTCGAATATTGAAGCGGAAAGGAGAGATATGTTTAATAACCTAAGAACACTGTGTTCAGAGAACTGTATACTAGTAGGAGATTTTAACGTGAAGTGTACTAGAATGGATGTCTCGAGATGTGATAGTTTCAGACATGATTCGTCTAGAAATGCTTTACGGGAATTAATGAATAAGGAAAATCTTGTAGATATATGGAGGGCTGAAAATGTAAATAGAAGAGAGTTTTCGAGAAGGCAGGTGGTGTTAAATGAACTAAAACAAAGTAGAATTGATTTATGTTTAGCAAAGGTAGATGTGGTACAGCAGGTTCAGAAGATGACATATAATTTTACAGCATACAGTGATCATGCAGTAATGTCATTTCAGATAGGTTTTGCTGTGGAGATGAGGGGGGGAGGTGTCTGGTGTTTAAATGCCAGTCTGTTAAAGGAAGAAAGTTATATAAAGGAAATTGTTGAATGTATCGAGGATGAAATGTCTAATGTACTGTTAAAAGAGAATGTGTGTTTATGGTGGGAGGAAGTGAAAGTTAAAGTAAAAAACAGGAGTATTAGGTACTCTAAAAATCGTAACCGTTTAGATAAGCAGAAAGAAAAAATGCTTAGAAATAGGATGTTACATGAACTTGAAAAGGCTGATGCTGATCCAGACTATGATGTTGTGAACTATTTGAAAATCCATGCAGAGCTAGGGTTTTATGAAAAAAAGAAATGTTTAGGGGCTATTGTTAGGAGTAAGGCACAGTACGCCTTGGAGGGAGAGAAATGTACTTCCTTTTTTCTGGGGCTTGAAAAACGAAAGAAATTTAAGAGTTATATTGTAGAATTAGAAAATGAAAAAGGTGTAAAGGTAAATGATTTTGTTGACATCTTAGATTCAGTTGAATCCTTTTACAGAAATCTTTATAAAAAGAATGATGTGGACAAAGTGTGTGTTGCAAAAGTGTTGGAGAAAATCAGTGCCAAAGTATCTCAGGCAGATAGAATGATGTGTGATGAAGATATTTCAATTGTGGAAATCAAGAAAGCAATTGAGAACACTCAAGGAAATAAAAGTCCAGGTTTGGATGGTTTAACAAATGAATTCTATAAAGCTTTTGTGGATATTTTGGCACCCATTTTATTGAAGGTTTTTCAGTATATGGAAGAGAATAAGGAAATCCCTGAGTCTATGTCAATTGGTATGTTAACCATCTTGTTTAAAAATAGAGGCAGTAGGTTAAAGTTAGAAAATTATAGGCCTATTAGTCTTCTGAATTCAGATTATAAAATACTGACTAAAGTTTTGGCTAATAGGATGAAAATGGTGATTGGAAGTATTATTACATCAACACAAGCCTACGGAATACCCGGAAGAGATGTTGCCGATGTAATTTGTACAATTAGAGATGTTGTTAATCAAATGAAAAATGAAGGTGGTATAGTTTTAAGTTTAGATTTTAAGAAAGCTTTTGATAAAGTGGAACATAGTTTTCTACTACAGACTTTGGAGAGGTTTGGTTTTGGGCCAAAATTTGTATCTTGGATTAACTTGTTGTATAGTGGAGCAAAAAGTTGTGTTAAATGTAACGGAGTGTTAACAGATACTTTCCCTATAGAGAGGTCAGTAAGGCAGGGTTGTCCTTTGTCAGCTCTGTTGTACAGTGTTTCTACGGAACCTTTAGCTGTTTTAATACTTGGAGACAAAGAGGTGAGGGGTGTTGGAATCCCAGGTGGTGGTGTCAGTGTTATACATCAGTACGCTGATGACACTACTTTTACTGTGAAGGATGTAGGTAGCATTGAAAGCATTATGAAAATCATAGATATCTATTGTAAGGCATCGGGGGCTGAAGTTAATATAGAGAAGACGGAAATTATGTTCTTTGGGGATATCAATGCAAATAAGTGTGAGATTCCATTTAAGGTAGCTAAGGATTTTATGAAGGTGCTGGGAGTACATATTGGTGTAGAGGAGAAAGAGGCAAGGGATATAACTTGGACAGGGATCCTCAATAAAATCAAGCAAACTTTGAATTTCTGGAAAAATAGAAAATTAAAGTTAAAAGGTAAAATAATTGTAGTAAATGCTTTGGTATCATCTAAACTTGTGTATGTTTTGGGAGTTCTAGACATGCCAGAGTGGGTTCTAAATGAATTGAATAATGTGGTGTCTAATTTTATATGGGATGGTAAAGGTGTTAGAATTGCGCAGAAAACATTGATAGCAGACTATGATGATGGAGGTTTAAAACTTGTAGATTTGGATGTTAAAAGAAAAGCTATTAGGATAAAAATAGTAAAGAAATATTTGTATGACAGCTTAGATTATGGCTGGAAACATTTTTTCAAAGTCTATTTAGATGAGAGTGGTGGATGTGAAGATAATGGTTTGTTGATGGGTCTTAAAAGGAAAATGTGTGAAAAGGTACCAGATTTTTATAAAGAAGTGTTAAATGCATGGGCAGAGTTGTTGCCTAATGTGTATTATGAGTGTGGGCATATTGACCTAATTATGAATCATCCTGTTTTTCTGAATGAGAAACTTAAGTACAAAGAAAAGGTGTTATATAGTGAAGTATTCATGAGTGCAGGTCTTAGACAAATAAAAGATTACACATATGAGGTAATTCCAGGTTTTTTTCCTGAGGAAGCTATTTTTGATACCATCCATGAATGGGATGTAGAGGTGGGTAGGGGAACAGTGAGAAATATGTATGAGAAGATAAAAGAAAGTATACCAAGTAAATGGGTGGATTTAATAAATAGTGAAGTTGTTAGGGAAGATTTATTTGTCTTTCCAAATTTGTTTATTGGTAACAGTAAGGAGAAGGCTCATTTATCTAGTATCCCAGTGAAAAGATTCTATAAAATAATGGTAGAGAAAAATGTGAAAAGGCCAGCTGCGGAGAAAGTTTGGAAAGGAATTTTTCCGACTTTGGACGTAAAAAAGATATGGAAAACTTTAAATGTAAAATATAATAGTATGGAATGTGAAAGTAACGATTTTAAAATAAGGCATAATCGTATATATACAAAAGTGGTTTTACATCAAATCAATAGGGAAATAAATAGAGAATGTGACTTATGTGGTGAGTCACCGGAAAATTTAATGCATTTGTTTGTGGAATGTAAGGAGTTAAAAGATTTATTTTGTAAAGTAAAGGGAATGATTCATAGAAACTGGGGGGGTGATATTTTGAAAAAATATGTGTGGGATGAATTGGTGTTATTTGGCGTGTCTGGTAAATGTGAGGGTGTTAATGTGGGTTTGTTGAATGTTGTTTTGAGTTTCTTGAGGTATGCTATTTTTTGTAGGAGGAATTATGCTTTTTTTGAGGGGAAGAAGGTAAGGGTGTGGGATATTTTTGTAGTATTGTTAAAGAAGCATATAGATATGTTTTATTGTTATGGAAAGGAATGTTTTGATGAAGCTTTTGTGGAGGGGAGTGGGTTGATTTCAAACGTGGATGGTGGAAGAATCACTTATAATTTTTGAAAGTATTGGTATGTTTATTAATTTATTGGTTTTCATAGTTGTTCGAGAGTTGATTTCAACATGCCTGTTTTGTGAGATTGGAATTTATGTTAGGCTTTTATTAGTTTTTGTTGTATTTTATTTATTTGAGTTCTTTGATTTGATAGGGGGTGAATTGTTCACCTGCCTATGTTAGTCTCGGTTTTTGTGTATTGTACATTTGATAAAATATTGTAATTGAAACTTTTTTATAATAAAAAAAAAAAAAAAAAAAAAAAAATATGCCCGATACCGGTCATGATGTGTCATACGCGCCCCATGCGCTTCCAATATGAAATTGTCCATACATGCGTTCCTCCTTAGCACAGAACAATGCAATAGGTTTTCAACATCCAGAGCTTTTGTGTATTTATTGTGGCTAGTAGGATAGCTGCATGGGAAACTTTTGCTGATGATGTATTTGTCAGAAGTCATTGTATTTGTCCGTTTTTTCCCACAAGGCTGAAATATGTGCCCTCGCTTTGAAATGTTAGCAAGGTTTGTTTGTATTTCATCCAACTATCTGTGCTAAAAAGTGATGGCTACAGTATATGTAATTTCTTCCACTTTTTGAGTGAGCCAAAGTTCAAGCTGCTTATCTAATTGGTGAGAATGCAATGTCTGTTTATCAGACTCACTTTGACTTTATATGGTGTACCAAGAGATGTACCTTCGCTTACGGCCATACCAGCCTGAATATGCCTGATCTCGGAAGCTAAGCAGGGTCGGGCCTGGTTAGTACTTGGATGGGAGACCGCCTGGGAATACCAGGTGCTGTAAGCCTTTTGTCCACTAGGGGGTGTGGCATTATTTCATCAGCAACACTGCCTTGTAGTAAGCATTTGATGCTGAATTGACTAAATGCAGCTTCTATGGGCTAGTCTCCCCTGCCCTTTTAATACGATCAAAGTTCCTTGTGTTGTCAGGGAGCAACTGCCTTTTATTTATAAGACAAATAAGAATATTGTTACTGAATGCAGCTTGTGTGTGCTCTGTGCTCCCTCGCCCTGTTCAAATGATCAAAGGAAATAATGCTGGTGAGGAGTGGAACTGGACTGGTGTCTGATGGCCCTGTGTTTTCCATGTTGGAATTACAACCCTTCTTTTATGGAGTAAATCAAAAGCACAAGAGAATCTGAGATGTTATCGATAATAAATCAATTGGTTTCATGCATTTGTCTGTGTGTGTGTGTGTGTGTCTGAATGTGATTGTATTTCGTCATATCGCAAACATTTGTGATATCAGATAGGTTAAGATATTAAAAAGTAATTGGTGATTTTTTCGACAGTGTTGCATGATGGGAATCTAGTGGTTCACTGATATAATCTAGTAAACAAAATAAACTACTTTTTCACTACTCTGTGTGCAAGTGCATTCCTAAACGGCATTTAACGCAGGTCGATGTGATATGATATTATCAGAACACAAAGTGGTTACCGTTAGCGGAAAATGTTGGCACTGGAGAGACTTGCCCTCCACTAAGCAGAAGAGATACCGTGATCAAGAAGGTGGTTCACCCAGTGTGGGGCTCAGCCATTGCACTCTGGCTGTGCTGACCCCTTTGCGAATTTTCCAAATGTGGGAATCTCGAATTGCAAAATTTATGGTAGTGGTCGTTTGCGCTTTACCCTGATAGTCTTTGTTAATGATAAACCGTTGCTTGGCGGCAGGCTTAAGGATGACTTGAGTCAACTGACTGTGCTTATGGAGATCTTTGAAGTCAGTTGTGAAGGAGACTTTGTGGACCAATCGAAAGGTGGAAACATTTGTTTGTAGCAAAACATTGTTGGCATTTTGTCTAAACATTATGTTGCGAAATGCAGCATTGTATTTATGCCACGCTGGTACTTCAATCAAGAGATAGTTGAGAAGCCACTCTAACCCCCCCGGTCATGATGTGTCATACGCGCCCCATGCGCTTCCAATATGAAATTGTCCATACATGCGTTCCTCCTTAGCACAGAACAATGCAATAGGTTTTCAACATCCAGAGCTTTTGTGTATTTATTGTGGCTAGTAGGATAGCTGCATGGGAAACTGTTGCTGATGATGTATTTGTCAGAAGTCATTGTATTTGTCCGTTTTTTCCCACAAGGCTGAAATATGTGCCCTCGCTTTGAAATGTTAGCAAGGTTTGTTTGTATTTCATCCAACTATCTGTGCTAAAAAGTGATGGCTACAGTATATGTAATTTCTTCCACTTTTTGAGTGAGCCAAAGTTCAAGCTGCTTATCTAATTGGTGAGAATGCAATGTCTGTTTATCAGACTCACTTTGACTTTATATGGTGTACCAAGAGATGTACCTTCGCTTACGGCCATACCAGCCTGAATACGCATTTCCTGATTGGAGAAGTGACGACAGGTGCGAGTGTCTGAGCTGTGAGTGAGTGTTTGCTGGAGAGTGTTTGCTCGAGAGCTATTTTTGTTAATTAATTGGTTTTTGCAATATAATTTATTATTTTCTTCAGTTGAATAGTTTTAAGTTTGGTTAGTCTTCCCCCTTGCAGTTTTTCTGCTTGGGGGAGAGTTTTTTGGATTCATTTTTTTACTATGACGGACAACATGGAAAAGACAAACGGAATGGACAAAGACAACGAAAAGGCGCAACGGAAGAAAAATGAAGATAAAGAAGAAATGAAATATGGCAAGGAATACACGGTGGCAATTGAGTTGGAAGGAGAAGACAAGGTGACGACAATGGAACTACTAAGAGCAATTAAGGAGGTGTGTGGAGAGGTGGTGGGATGCCGAATGAAAGGGAGAAGAAGTACGAAATTACGATGAGAAATGAGAAAGGAAAAGAACGTCTAATGGATGGATTAAGAATAAAGGATACAAAGATTCTGGCGAGAGATATTAATGTGAAGGAAGTGGTGGTGTCGTTCATGAATCTCCCAGTATATGTAGAAGATGGTGTGATACTGGGCAAGCTGAGTAGCTGGGGAGTGGCGGCTGTCTCGGAGATAAGGAGGAGAGTTTGGCCAGGAACAGAGGTGGTTGACGGGACACGTTTCTGCAAGGTCAAGTTCACAGAAAAAGTGACATCATTACCTTATTCTACAAGAATTGAGACGTTGGAGGGAGCAGAATATTTCAGAGTCATCCATGACAAACAGGTCAGAGTGTGTCGTATGTGTATTCAACCCGGGCACATAGTTAAAGACTGCCCGGAATTTAAGTGTTTTAAGTGTGGCAATCAAGGACACTATGCGAGGGAATGTGATGGAGAGAAGGAAAGGAATTTTTGTGGTGGATGCAGAAAGAGAGTGGCGGAGTGCAACTGTGGAGAGGTTAGGGCTGGAGAGGGGAGTCAAACACTATTCGAGGAAGCAGTTGTATTGTCGAAAGAAGGAGAAGAAGATGGAGGAGAGGACGTGGTGGAGGGTGGAGAGACGGAGGAAGGAAGAAGGAAGAAGGACCAGAAGATAAATGAAATTGGGAGCAGTATGGACTCAGAAGTAAGAAGAGGGAGTTTTCAGGAGGAGGGGGGGAGTGGAATGGGGGGAAGCACGGGGGACTCACAGGTTTTGGGGGAAGGCACAGCACTAACAAGTAGCTCGGGGGGTGAAGAAATGGAGGGGGTTATGGAGTTGATGACAATACCAGAGACGGTGATGAGCACGGGGAGCACAACGACTATACAAGAAGCGGAGATGAATACGGGGAGCACAACGGATGTGGATGTCAAGAGGGTGAGTTGGCTGGAAAACATGGAATTGGAAGAGATATCGGATACGGAGGATGGAGAAAAGATTGAAAGAACGAGGGAAGGATACAGGAAGAGGAAAGCGGCGGGAAGAGGGGGAGAGAAAGGGTGGAAGAGGAAAGAAACTGGATAACAGGTAGAGGAAAATGAAATTATATTTTATCATTTTATTATTTATTAGAATGGTAAATATAATGTCAATAAATGCAAATGGATTGAGGACAATGGGAAAATTTAATAGAATAATAAAAATGAAGAAGTCAGATATTTTATGTATTCAAGAGACGCACTGGGATAATGTATGTGTTTTAGAAGTTAAAAAAATATGGAGGGATTTTATTTATGTAAACAACGGCAGAGGGAATTCAAGTGGGGTTGCTATTTTATTGAGGAGGGATGTGGTGGATAATGTGAAACAGATATATAATGATAATAATGGGAGGATTTTAATTGTAGATTTTGAATATATGAGTATGGTTTTTAGAATTATAAATATTTATGCGCCTAATACTGAAATAGAGCGCAAAGATTTATTTTTAGAAATAGGGAAATGGTGTGAGGGAAACTGTATTGTAGTTGGGGATTTTAATGTTAAAATGGATAGACTGGATATGACAAGAGGAGCTATTTTTAGAAGTGATGTATCTAGGGGGGTTTTAAAGAAGATGATGTTAGAAAAAGGAATAATTGATATATGGAGAGAGGAAAATCCAGAAAAAAGAGAATTTTCTAGAAGGCAGGTGGTTTTAGGGGATTTGAAACAAACGAGGATAGATCTGGTTTTAGTAAAAGAAGGTTTAAGGAATTTTATGAAAGATATTAAGTATGTTTTTACAACTTTTAGTGATCATGCAGGTTTAACATTTTCAGTGGGATTAGATAAGGAAAGAACAGGGGGTGGAATATGGTGTATGAATGCAGGGTATTTGGGAGATGAGGAATATGGGAAACAACTTAAATCTTTGATAGCATGTGAAATGGAGGATAAGCAGAAAGAGAATGATAAGTGTTCATGGTGGGATAAGGTTAAGGAAAAAATAAAAGTTTTTAGTATAGGATATGCAAGGAAAAAGAGAGGTAGGATGAAAAGAGAAGAAAATGAGTTGAGGGCTAAATTGGATAAAGAAATGAGGAAGTGTGACAGTGAACCTAATTATAATATAGGAAAGTTTTTGGAATTAAAAGCACAATTGACTAAATATGAAATAGATAAGTGTAAGGGTGCAATTATAAGAAGTAAGGCAAAGTATGTTTTGGAGGGGGAGAAATGTACTTCATTTTTTCTTGGTTTAGAGAAGAATAAACAGAGGAGAACATATATTAGAGAGATCGAAAATATAAAGGGTGAAGTTGTCAATGATTATGTAGAGGTTTTAGAAACAGTGCAGAATTTTTATAAGGATTTATTTAAGAAAGGGGAGGTGGATGAGGGGTGTGTAAAGGAGATATTGGATAGTGTGGATGTGCAAATTAATGTAGAGGATAAACAAATGTGTGATGGGAAGATAACATTGACTGAAGTTAAAGATGCGATTAAGGGTTTACAAGTAAATAAGAGTCCTGGAGTAGATGGAATAATTGCAGAGTTTTATAAAATATATGCCAGTTTTTTAGCACCTATTTTATTGGAAGTTTATCAATATATGGAGGATAATGATAGTATTTCTGAATCTATGGTGACAGGGCTGATAACGATTTTATATAAAAATAAGGGGAGTAAATTAAAATTGGAGAATTATAGGCCAATTAGTTTATTAAATTCGGATTATAAGATTTTAGCAAAGATACTGGCAAATAGAATGAAGCAAGTTTTAAATGATATTATAGCACCTACACAGAATTATAGTGTGCCTGGTAGAGATATTGCGGATACAATTAATACAATTAGAGATGTGATAAATAAAATGAATCATGATAAGATGGGGGGAATTGTTTTAAGCATAGATTTAAATAAAGCTTTTGATAGGGTGGAACATGATTTTATGTTTAGGGTAATGGATAAATATGGTTTTGGTAATAGAATAATAGGATGGATAAAATTATTATATAAGAAGGCAAAAAGTAGGGTGAAATGTAATGGGGTTTTAACCGATTCTTTTATTCTTGAGAGATCTGTGAGACAGGGGTGTCCTTTATCAGCTTTATTATTCGTTTTATCGGTAGAACCTTTAGCAGCATTTCTTAAAAGAGATAATCTTATAAATTGTGTAGAGACTCCGCAAGGAGGTTTTAGTTTGATACATCAATACGCAGATGATACCACTATAACAGTTAGAGATGAGGGTAGTGTAAAAAGGGTGATGGAGTGTTTTAAAGTATATGGACAAGCATCGGGTGCAAAGGTTAACATGGAGAAGTCAGTAGTAATGTATATTGGGAAGATTAATGAGGGGAATTTTCCTTTTAAAGTGGTTAAAGATTATTTTAAGGTATTAGGAGTGTTTTTAGGGGTGAAAGAAATGGAAGCTAGGGATTTGACATGGAGTGGTGTAATAAATAAAGTTAGAAAGGTGGTAAATATGTGGAGGGGGAGGTCTTTGAAATTAAAAGGGAAAGTAATTGTCATAAATTCATTGTTGATGTCAATATTTATTTATGTAATGAATGTTTTGGATATGCCAGAATGGGTTTTATCTGAAATGAATAAAATTGTAGTTGATTTTTTATGGGAAGGGAAGGGGGTGAGAATAGCTTTTAAAACTTTGATTGCAGGTTATGAGGAGGGGGGTTTGAAGTTGGTAGATTTAAGTGTAAGGAAAACAGCAATTAGAGTAAAAATGGTACGGAAATATTTATTTGGTGAATTGGATTATGGGTGGAAAAGGTTTTTTAAAGAGTATTTGCAGGAGGTTGGGAGGATGGGGGACAATGGTTTATTGATGAGTATGAAGAAGGAAATGTTAGGTAATATACCTTTGTTTTACAGAGAAGTGTTTGAGGCTTGGGGGCGGTTTTTACCAAATATTTATTATGAATGTACCAGTTTAGAAAATATTTTAAATCAGCCGATATTTTTAAATCCAAAGATAAAGTGCAATAATATGATGTTGTTTTGTAAATATTTTATGAGGGCTGGGATGAGGCAGATAGGTGACATAGCATATGAGGTAATTCCTGGGTTTCTTCCATTTCAGGCTATATATGACAATGTGGTTGAAGTAGATGAAGAAATAAGTAAAACTACTGTGGAGAATATGTACAAGAAAATATTAGGATGTATTCCCGGGGAGTGGGTGATTTTAATAAACAAAGAGGTGGTCAAAAGATCTAGGGCTTTACCAGTTTTATATTATGAAAGTAATGGGGAGAAACATGATTTATCAGGGCTAAAAGTTAAAATGGTTTATAGAAAATGTATTTTAAAAGAGATAAAAAGTCCTGCTGCGGAGAAAGTGTGGTCTAGGGTGTTTCCAAACATGGATGTAAAATCAATATGGAAGAATGTAAATGTAAAATATAATTTTATAGAATGTGAAGACAATGATTTTAAATTGAAACATAATAGGATTTTTACAAATGTGGTTTTGCATCAAATAAATAGGGATATTAAAAGAGAATGCGATATTTGTGGTACGGGGGTGGAAAATTTGATGCACTTTTTTATTGAATGTAGTAGGTTGAAAGACTTTCACGAGTTTTTAAAAGGAGCTTTTAGTAAAACATTGGGGAGAAGAGATTTTTACTGGGGTGGAGTGGAGGAGGTTGTTTCTTTTTGGTGTAAATGGGAAAAGTAAAGTTTTAAATTTTAATTTGGTGAATTTTATACTAAGTCATGCTAGATATGCGATAAGATTAAGAAGGAATTTAGGTCATTATGAAGGGAAAATTGTGAGTGTGGAAGGTTTTTTTAGGAGCATATTAGAGAGAGATATAGAGATAATATATAGATACGGTGGAGGAAATTTTGAAAAATTGTTTGTGTGGGGGAGTACTTTTATTGAAATTCTGTCAAATGGGAAACTTGTATTTCATTATTAAGTGGATTTAGTGGATGATTGTGTTTTTTAATAGGTTTTATTTTATTTATTTTTGATTTTTTGATTTTGTAAAAGGATGAATTGTTCATCCTTTTTTATTATTGATTGAATGTTGTAAATATTATGTGTTTTTTCATAATAAAAGATAAAAAAAAAAAAAATATGCCCGATCTCGTCTGATCTCGGAAGCTAAGCAGGGTCGGGCCTGGTTAGTACTTGGATGGGAGACCGCCTGGGAATACCAGGTGCTGTAAGCCTTTTGTCCACTAGGGGGTGTGGCATTATTTCATCAGCAACACTGCCTTGTAGTAAGCATTTGATGCTGAATTGACTAAATGCAGCTTCTATGGGCTAGTCTCCCCTGCCCTTTTAATACGATCAAAGTTCCTTGTGTTGTCAGGGAGCAACTGCCTTTTATTTATAAGACAAATAAGAATATTGTTACTGAATGCAGCTTGTGTGTGCTCTGTGCTCCCTCGCCCTGTTCAAATGATCAAAGGAAATAATGCTGGTGAGGAGTGGAACTGGACTGGTGTCTGATGGCCCTGTGTTTTCCATGTTGGAATTACAACCCTTCTTTTATGGAGTAAATCAAAAGCACAAGAGAATCTGAGATGTTATCGATAATAAATCAATTGGTTTCATGCATTTGTCTGTGTGTGTGTGTGTGTCTGAATGTGATTGTATTTCGTCATATCGCAAACATTTGTGATATCAGATAGGTTAAGATATTAAAAAGTAATTGGTGATTTTTTCGACAGTGTTGCATGATGGGAATCTAGTGGTTCACTGATATAATCTAGTAAACAAAATAAACTACTTTTTCACCACTCTGTGTGCAAGTGCATTCCTAAACGGCATTTAACGCAGGTCGATGTGATATGATATTATCACAACAAAAAGTGGTTCCCGTTAGCGGAAAATGTTGGCACTGGAGAGACTTGCCCTCCACTAAGCAGAAGATTTACTGTGATCAAGAAGGTCGTTCACCCAGTGTGGGGCTCAGCCATTCCACTCTGGCTGGGCTGACCCCTTTTGAATTTTCCAAATATGGGAATCTCGAATGCAAAATTTATGGTAGTGGTCGTTTGCAAATTTTGCGCTTTACCCTGATGTCTTTGTTAATGATAAACCGTTGCTTGGCGGCAGGCTTAAGGATGACTTGAGTCAACCTGACTGTGCTTATGGAGATCTTTGAAGTCAGTTGTGAAAGAGACTTTGTGGACCAATCGAAAGGTGGAAACATTTGTTTGTAGCAAAACATTGTTGGCATTTTGTCGAAACATTATGTTGCGAAATGCAGCATTGTATTTATGCCACGCTGGTACTTCAATCAAGAGATAGTTGAGAAGCCACTCTAACCCCCCCCCCGGTCATGATGTGTCATGCGCTTCCAATATGAAATTGTCCATACATGCGTTCCTCCTTAGCACAGAACAATGCAATAGGTTTTCAACATCCAGAGCTTTTGTGTATTTATTGTGGCTAGTAGGATAGCTGCATGGGAAACTGTTGCTGATGATGTATTTGTCAGAAGTCATTGTATTTGTCCGTTTTTTCCCACAAGGCTGAAATATGTGCCCTCGCTTTGAAATGTTAGCAAGGTTTGTTTGTATTTCATCCAACTATCTGTGCTAAAAAGTGATGGCTACAGTATATGTAATTTCTTCCACTTTTTGAGTGAGCCAAAGTTCAAGCTGCTTATCTAATTGGTGAGAATGCAATGTCTGTTTATCAGACTCACTTTGACTTTATATGGTGTACCAAGAGATGTTCCTTCGCTTACGGCCATACCAGCCTGAATACGCCCGATCTCGTCTGATCTCGGAAGCTAAGCAGGGTCGGGCCTGGTTAGTACTTGGATGGGAGACCGCCTGGGAATACCAGGTGCTGTAAGCCTTTTGTCCACTAGGGGGTGTGGCATTATTTCATCAGCAACACTGCCTTGTAGTAAGCATTTGATGCTGAATTGACTAAATGCAGCTTCTATGGGCTAGTCTCCCCTGCCCTTTTAATACGATCAAAGTTCCTTGTGTTGTCAGGGAGCAACTGCCTTTTATGCATAAGACAAATAAGAATATTGTTACTGAATGCAGCTTGTGTGTGCTCTGTGCTCCCTCGCCCTGTTCAAATGATCAAAGGAAATAATGCTGGTGAGGAGTGGAACTGGACTGGTGTCTGATGGCCCTGTGTTTTCCATGTTGGAATTACAACCCTTCTTTTATGGAGTAAATCAAAAGCACAAGAGAATCTGAGATGTTATCGATAATAAATCAATTGGTTTCATGCATTTGTCTGTGTGTGTGTGTGTGTCTGAATGTGATTGTATTTCGTCATATCGCAAACATTTGTGATATCAGATAGGTTAAGATATTAAAAAGTAATTGGTGATTTTTTCGACAGTGTTGCATGATGGGAATCTAGTGGTTCACTGATATAATCTAGTAAACAAAATAAACTACTTTTTCACCACTCTGTGTGCAAGTGCATTCCTAAACGGCATTTAACGCAGGTCGATGTGATATGATATTATCAGAACACAAAGTGGTTACCGTTAGCGGAAAATGTTGGCACTGGAGAGACTTGCCCTCCACTAAGCAGAAGAGATACCGTGATCAAGAAGGTGGTTCACCCAGTGTGGGGCTCAGCCATTGCACTCTGGCTGTGCTGACCCCTTGCGAATTTTCCAAATGTGGGAATCTCGATTGCAAAATTTATGGTAGTGCTCGTTTGATCTTTACCCTGATATCTTTGTTAATGATAAACCTGTTGCTTGGCGGCAGGCTTAAGGATGACTTGAGTCAACTGACTGTGCTTATGGAGATCTTTGAAGTCAGTTGTGAAGAGACTTTGTGGACCAATCGAAAGGTGGAAACATTTGTTTGTAGCAAAACTATTGTTGGCATTTTGTCGAAACATTATGTTGCGAAATGCAGCATTGTATTTATGCCACGCTGGTACTTCAATCAAGAGATAGTTGAGAAGCCACTCTAACCCCCCCCCCGGTCATGATGTGTCATACGCGCCCATGCGCTTCCAATATGAAATTGTCCATACATGCGTTCCTCCTTAGCACAGAACAATGCAATAGGTTTTCAACATCCAGAGCTTTTGTGTATTTATTGTGGCTAGTAGGATAGCTGCATGGGAAACTGTTGCTGAATGATGTATTTGTCAGAAGTCATTGTATTTGTCCGTTTTTTCCCACAAGGCTGAAATATGTGCCCTCGCTTTGAAATGTTAGCAAGGTTTGTTTGTATTTCATCCAACTATCTGTGCTAAAAAGTGATGGCTACAGTATATGTAATTTCTTCCACTTTACTGAGTGAGCCAAAGTTCAAGCTGCTTATCTAATTGGTGAGAATGCAATGTCTGTTTATCAGACTCACTTTGACTTTATATGGTGTACCAAGAGATTAGTCCTTCGCTTACGGCCATACCAGCCTGAATACGCCCGATCTCGTCTGATCTCGGAAGCTAAGCAGGGTCGGGCCTGGTTAGTACTTGGATGGGAGACCGCCTGGGAATACCAGGTGCTGTAAGCCTTTTGTCCACTAGGGTGTGCTGGCATTATTTCATCAGCAACACTGCCTTGTAGTAAGCATTTGATGCTGAATTGACTAAATGCAGCTTCTATGGGCTAGTCTCCCCTGCCCTTTTAATACGATCAAAGTTCCTTGTGTTGTCAGGGAGCAACTGCCTTTTATGCATAAGACAAATAAGAATATTGTTACTGAATGCAGCTTGTGTGTGCTCTGTGCTCCCTCGCCCTGTTCAAATGATCAAAGGAAATAATGCTGGTGAGGAGTGGAACTGGACTGGTGTCTGATGGCCCTGTGTTTTCCATGTTGGAATTACAACCCTTCTTTTATGGAGTAAATCAAAAGCACAAGAGAATCTGAGATGTTATCGATAATAAATCAATTGGTTTCATGCATTTGTCTGTGTGTGTGTGTGTGTGTCTGAATGTGATTGTATTTCGTCATATCGCAAACATTTGTGATATCAGATAGGTTAAGATATTAAAAAGTAATTGGTGATTTTTTCGACAGTGTTGCATGATGGGAATCTAGTGGTTCACTGATATAATCTAGTAAACAAAATAAACTACTTTTTCACCACTCTGTGTGCAAGTGCATTCCTAAACGGCATTTAACGCAGGTCGATGTGATATGATATTATCACAACAAAAAGTGGTTCCCGTTAGCGGAAAATGTTGGCACTGGAGAGACTTGCCCTCCACTAAGCAGAAGAGATACTGTGATCAAGAAGGTGGTTGACCCAGTGTGGGGCTCAGCCATTCCACTCTGGCTGGGCTGACCCCTTTTGAATTTTCCAAATGTGGGAATCTCGAATGCAAAATTATGGTAGTGGTTCAAATATGTTCGTTTGCGCTTTACCCTGATATCTTTGTTAATGATAAACCGTTGCTTGGCGGCAGGCTTAAGGATGACTTGAGTCAACTGACTGTGCTTATGGAGATCTTTGAAGTCAGTTGTGAAAGAGACTTTGTGGACCAATCGAAAGGTGGAAACATTTGTTTGTAGCAAAACATTGTTGGCATTTTGTCGAAACATTATGTTGCGAAATGCAGCATTGTATTTATGCCACGCTGGTACTTCAATCAAGAGATAGTTGAGAAGCCACTCTAACCCCCCCTGGTCATGCTGTGTCATACGCCCATGCGCTTCCAATATGAAATTGTCCATACATGCGTTCCTCCTTAGCACAGAACAATGCAATAGGTTTTCAACATCCAGAGCTTTTGTGTATTTATTGTGGCTAGTAGGATAGCTGCATGGGAAACTGTTGCTGATGATGTATTTGTCAGAAGTCATTGTATTTGTCCGTTTTTTCCCACAAGGCTGAAATATGTGCCCTCGCTTTGAAATGTTAGCAAGGTTTGTTTGTATTTCATCCAACTATCTGTGCTAAAAAGTGATGGCTACAGTATATGTAATTTCTTCCACTTACTGAGTGAGCCAAAGTTCAAGCTGCTTATCTAATTGGTGAGAATGCAATGTCTGTTTATCAGACTCACTTTGACTTTATATGGTGTACCAAGAGTATGTCCTTCGCTTACGGCCATACCAGCCTGAATACGCCCGATCTCGTCTGATCTCGGAAGCTAAGCAGGGTCGGGCCTGGTTAGTACTTGGATGGGAGACCGCCTGGGAATACCAGGTGCTGTAAGCCTTTTGTCCACTAGGGGGTGTGGCATTATTTCATCAGCAACACTGCCTTGTAGTAAGCATTTGATGCTGAATTGACTAAATGCAGCTTCTATGGGCTAGTCTCCCCTGCCCTTTTAATACGATCAAAGTTCCTTGTGTTGTCAGGGAGCAACTGCCTTTTATGCATAAGACAAATAAGAATATTGTTACTGAATGCAGCTTGTGTGTGCTCTGTGCTCCCTCGCCCTGTTCAAATGATCAAAGGAAATAATGCTGGTGAGGAGTGGAACTGGACTGGTGTCTGATGGCCCTGTGTTTTCCATGTTGGAATTACAACCCTTCTTTTATGGAGTAAATCAAAAGCACAAGAGAATCTGAGATGTTATCGATAATAAATCAATTGGTTTCATGCATTTGTCTGTGTGTGTGTGTGTGTGTGTCTGAATGTGATTGTATTTCGTCATATCGCAAACATTTGTGATATCAGATAGGTTAAGATATTAAAAAGTAATTGGTGATTTTTTCGACAGTGTTGCATGATGGGAATCTAGTGGTTCACTGATATAATCTAGTAAACAAAATAAACTACTTTTTCACCACTCTGTGTGCAAGTGCATTCCTAAACGGCATTTAACGCAGGTCGATGTGATATGATATTATCACAACAAAAAGTGGTTACCGTTAGCGGAAAATGTTGGCACTGGAGAGACTTGCCCTCCACTAAGCAGAAGAGATACTGTGATCAAGAAGGTGGTTGCACCCAGTGTGGGGCTCAGCCATTCCACTCTGGCTGTGCTGACCCCTTTGGAATTTTCCAAATAGTGGGAATCTCGAATTGCAAAATTTATGGTAGGTTGCAATTAGTGGTCGTTTGCGCTTTACCCTGATATCTTTGTTAATGATAAACCGTTGCTTGGCGGCAGGCTTAAGGATGACTTGAGTCAACCGACTGTGCTTATGGAGATCTTTGAAGTCAGTTGTGAAAGAGACTTTGTGGACCAATCGAAAGGTGGAAACATTTGTTTGTAGCAAAACATTGTTGGCATTTTGTCGAAACATTATGTTGCGAAATGCAGCATTGTATTTATGCCACGCTGGTACTTCAATCAAGAGATAGTTGAGAAGCCACTCTAACCCCCCCCTGGTCATGATGTGTCATACGCCCATGCGCTTCCAATATGAAATTGTCCATACATGCGTTCCTCCTTAGCACAGAACAATGCAATAGGTTTTCAACATCCAGAGCTTTTGTGTATTTATTGTGGCTAGTAGGATAGCTGCATGGGAAACTGTTGCTGATGATGTATTTGTCAGAAGTCATTGTATTTGTCCGTTTTTTCCCACAAGGCTGAAATATGTGCCCTCGCTTTGAAATGTTAGCAAGGTTTGTTTGTATTTCATCCAACTATCTGTGCTAAAAAGTGATGGCTACAGTATATGTAATTTCTTCCACTTTTTGAGTGAGCCAAAGTTCAAGCTGCTTATCTAATTGGTGAGAATGCAATGTCTGTTTATCAGACTCACTTTGACTTTATATGGTGTACCAAGAGTATGTCCTTCGCTTACGGCCATACCAGCCTGAATACGCCCGATCTCGTCTGATCTCGGAAGCTAAGCAGGGTCGGGCCTGGTTAGTACTTGGATGGGAGACCGCCTGGGAATACCAGGTGCTGTAAGCCTTTTGTCCACTAGGGTGTGCTGGCATTATTTCATCAGCAACACTGCCTTGTAGTAAGCATTTGATGCTGAATTGACTAAATGCAGCTTCTATGGGCTAGTCTCCCCTGCCCTTTTAATACGATCAAAGTTCCTTGTGTTGTCAGGGAGCAACTGCCTTTTATGCATAAGACAAATAAGAATATTGTTACTGAATGCAGCTTGTGTGTGCTCTGTGCTCCCTCGCCCTGTTCAAATGATCAAAGGAAATAATGCTGGTGAGGAGTGGAACTGGACTGGTGTCTGATGGCCCTGTGTTTTCCATGTTGGAATTACAACCCTTCTTTTATGGAGTAAATCAAAAGCACAAGAGAATCTGAGATGTTATCGATAATAAATCAATTGGTTTCATGCATTTGTCTGTGTGTGTGTGTGTGTGTCTGAATGTGATTGTATTTCGTCATATCGCAAACATTTGTGATATCAGATAGGTTAAGATATTAAAAAGTAATTGGTGATTTTTTCGACAGTGTTGCATGATGGGAATCTAGTGGTTCACTGATATAATCTAGTAAACAAAATAAACTACTTTTTCACCACTCTGTGTGCAAGTGCATTCCTAAACGGCATTTAACGCAGGTCGATGTGATATGATATTATCAGAACACAAAGTGGTTCCCGTTAGCGGAAAATGTTGGCACTGGAGAGACTTGCCCTCCACTAAGCAGAAGAGATACTGTGATCAAGAAGGTGGTTGACCCAGTGTGGGGCTCAGCCATTCCACTCTGGCTGGGCTGACCCCTTTTGAATTTTCCAAATGTGGGAATCTCGAATTGCAAAATTTATGGTAGTGGGGACTGCGTTCGCGCTTTACCCTGATGTCTTTGTTAATGATAAACCGTTGCTTGGCGGCAGGCTTAAGGATGACTTGAGTCAACTGACTGTGCTTATGGAGATCTTTGAAGTCAGTTGTGAAAGAGACTTTGTGGACCAATCGAAAGGTGGAAACATTTGTTTGTAGCAAAACATTGTTGGCATTTTGTCGAAACATTATGTTGCGAAATGCAGCATTGTATTTATGCCACGCTGGTACTTCAATCAAGAGATAGTTGAGAAGCCAGCTCTAACCCCCCCCTGGTCATGATGTGTCATACGCCCCATGCGCTTCCAATATGAAATTGTCCATACATGCGTTCCTCCTTAGCACAGAACAATGCAATAGGTTTTCAACATCCAGAGCTTTTGTGTATTTATTGTGGCTAGTAGGATAGCTGCATGGGAAACTGTTGCTGATGATGTATTTGTCAGAAGTCATTGTATTTGTCCGTTTTTTCCCACAAGGCTGAAATATGTGCCCTCGCTTTGAAATGTTAGCAAGGTTTGTTTGTATTTCATCCAACTATCTGTGCTAAAAAGTGATGGCTACAGTATATGTAATTTCTTCCACTTATTGAGTGAGCCAAAGTTCAAGCTGCTTATCTAATTGGTGAGAATGCAATGTCTGTTTATCAGACTCACTTTGACTTTATATGGTGTACCAAGAGTATGTCCTTCGCTTACGGCCATACCAGCCTGGAATACGCCCGATCTCGTCTGATCTCGGAAGCTAAGCAGGGTCGGGCCTGGTTAGTACTTGGATGGGAGACCTGCCTGGGAATACCAGGTGCTGTAAGCCTTTTGTCCACTAGGGTGTGCTGGCATTATTTCATCAGCAACACTGCCTTGTAGTAAGCATTTGATGCTGAATTGACTAAATGCAGCTTCTATGGGCTAGTCTCCCCTGCCCTTTTAATACGATCAAAGTTCCTTGTGTTGTCAGGGAGCAACTGCCTTTTATGCATAAGACAAATAAGAATATTGTTACTGAATGCAGCTTGTGTGTGCTCTGTGCTCCCTCGCCCTGTTCAAATGATCAAAGGAAATAATGCTGGTGAGGAGTGGAACTGGACTGGTGTCTGATGGCCCTGTGTTTTCCATGTTGGAATTACAACCCTTCTTTTATGGAGTAAATCAAAAGCACAAGAGAATCTGAGATGTTATCGATAATAAATCAATTGGTTTCATGCATTTGTCTGTGTGTGTGTGTGTGTGTGTCTGAATGTGATTGTATTTCGTCATATCGCAAACATTTGTGATATCAGATAGGTTAAGATATTAAAAAGTAATTGGTGATTTTTTCGACAGTGTTGCATGATGGGAATCTAGTGGTTCACTGATATAATCTAGTAAACAAAATAAACTACTTTTTCACCACTCTGTGTGCAAGTGCATTCCTAAACGGCATTTAACGCAGGTCGATGTGATATGATATTATCAGAACACAAAGTGGTTACCATTAGCGGAAAATGTTGGCACTGGAGACACTTGCCCTCCACTAAGCAGAAGAGATACTGTGATCAAGAAGGTGGTTGACCCAGTGTGGGGCTCAGCCATTGCACTCTGGCTGTGCTGACCCCTTGTGAATTTTCCAAATGTGGGAATCTCGATTGCAAAATTTATGGTAGTGGCTCGTTTGCGCTTTACCCTGATGTCTTTGTTAATGATAAACCGTTGCTTGGCGGCAGGCTTAAGGATGACTTGAGTCAACTGACTGTGCTTATGGAGATCTTTGAAGTCAGTTGTGAAAGAGACTTTGTGGACCAATCGAAAGGTGGAAACATTTGTTTGTAGCAAAACATTGTTGGCATTTTGTCGAAACATTATGTTGCGAAATGCAGCATTGTATTTATGCCACGCTGGTACTTCAATCAAGAGATAGTTGAGAAGCCACTCTAACCCCCCCCGGTCATGATGTGTCATACGCGCCCCATGCGCTTCCAATATGAAATTGTCCATACATGCGTTCCTCCTTAGCACAGAACAATGCAATAGGTTTTCAACATCCAGAGCTTTTGTGTATTTATTCTGGCTAGTAGGATAGCTGCATGGGAAACTGTTGCTGATGATGTATTTGTCAGAAGTCATTGTATTTGTCCGTTTTTTCCCACAAGGCTGAAATATGTGCCCTCGCTTTGAAATGTTAGCAAGGTTTGTTTGTATTTCATCCAACTATCTGTGCTAAAAAGTGATGGCTACAGTATATGTAATTTCTTCCACTTACTTGAGTGAGCCAAAGTTCAGGCTGCTTATCTAATTGGTGAGAATGCAATGTCTGTTTATCAGACTCACTTTGACTTTATATGGTGTACCAAGAGTATGTCCTTCGCTTACGGCCATACCAGCCTGAATACGCCCGATCTCGTCTGATCTCGGAAGCTAAGCAGGGTCGGGCCTGGTTAGTACTTGGATGGGAGACCGCCTGGGAATACCAGGTGCTGTAAGCCTTTTGTCCACTAGGGTGTGCTGGCATTATTTCATCAGCAACACTGCCTTGTAGTAAGCATTTGATGCTGAATTGACTAAATGCAGCTTCTATGGGCTAGTCTCCCCTGCCCTTTTAATACAATCAAAGTTCCTTGTGTTGTCAGGGAGCAACTGCCTTTTATGCATAAGACAAATAAGAATATTGTTACTGAATGCAGCTTGTGTGTGCTCTTGTGCTCCCTCGCCCTGTTCAAATGATCAAAGGAAATAATGCTGGTGAGGAGTGGAACTGGACTGGTGTCTGATGGCCCTGTGTTTTCCATGTTGGAATTACAACCCTTCTTTTACTGGAGTAAATCAAAAGCTACAAGAGAATGTGAGATGTTATCGATAATAAATCAATTGCTTTCATGCATTTGTCTGTGTGTGTGTGTGTGTGTGTGTGTCTGAATGTGATTTTATTTCGTCATATCGCATACATTTGTGATATCAGACAGGTTAAGATATTAAAAAGTCATTGGTGATTTTTCTACAGTGTTGCATGATGGGAATCTAGTGGTTCACTGATATAATCTAGTAAACAAAATGAACTACTTTTTCACCACTCTGTCTGCAAGTGCATTCCTAAACGGCATTTAACGCAGGTCGATGTGATGTGATATTATCGGAACACAAAGTGGTTACCATTAGCCGAAAATGTTGGCACTGGAGACACTTGCCCTCCACCGATGACTATAACTCATACTTACCTGGCAAGGGAGATACCGTGATCAAGAAAGGCGGTTCACCCAGGGCGAGGCTTAGCCATTGCACGCCAGCTATGCTGACCCCTGTGAATTTCCCAAATGTGGAAATCTCGATTGCATAATTTATGGTAGTGGGGGACTGCGTCCGCGCTCTCCCCTGATGTCTTGTTTAATGACAAACCGTTGCTTGGCGGCAAGCTTGAGGATGACTTGAGCCAATTGCCCGTGCTTATGGAGATCTTTGAAGTCAGTTGTGAAAGACACTTTGTGGACCAATTGAAAGGTAGAAACATTTGTTTGTAGCCAAACATTGTTGACATTTTGTGGAAACATCATGTTGCGAAATGCAGCATGGTATTTATGCCACGCTGGTACTTCAATCAAGAGATAGTTGAGAAGCCGCTCTAACCCCCATGGTCATGATGTGTCATACGCCCATGCGCTTACAATATGAAATTGTCCATACATGCGCTCCTCCTTGACACAGAACAATGCAATAGGTTTTCAACATTCAGAGATTTTGTGTATTTATTCTGGCTAGTAGGATAGCTGCATGGGAAACTGTTGCTAATGATGTATTTGTCAGAAGTCATTGTATTTGTCCGTTTTTTCCCACAAGGCTGAAATATGTGCCCTCGCTTTGAAATGTTAGCAAGGTTGGTTTGTATTTCATCCAACTATCTGTGCTAAAAAGTGATGGCTACAGTATATGTAATTTCTTCCACTTTCTGAGTGACCCAAAGTTCAGGCTGCTTATCTAATTGGTGAAAATGTCTGTTTATCAGACTCACTTTGACTTTATATGGTGTACCAAGAGTTAGTCATTTCGCTTACGGCCATACCAGCCTGAATACGCCCGATCTCGTCTGATCTCGGAAGCTAAGCAGGGTCGGGCCTGGTTAGTACTTGGATGGGAGACCGCCTGGGAATACCAGGTGCTGTAAGCCTTTTGTCCACTAGGGTGTGCTCTGGCATTATTTCATCAGCAACACTGCCTTGTAGTAAGCATTTGATGCTGAATTGACTAAATGCCGCTTCTATGGGCTAGTCTCCCCTGCCCTTTTAATACAATCAAAGTTCCTTGTGTTGTCAGGGAGCAACTGCCTTTTATGCATAAGACAAATAAGAATATTGTTACTGAATGCAGCTTGTGTGTGCTCTTGTGCTCCCTCGCCCTGTTCAAATGATCAAAGGAAATAATGCTGGTGAGGAGTGGAACTGGACTGGTGTCTGATGGCCCTGTGTTTTCCATGGTGGAATTACAACCCTTCTTTTATGGCGTAAATCAAAAGCTACAAGAGAATGCTGAGATGTTATCGATAATAAATCAA
>NW_024059455.1:0-35529 GCF_016432855.1 Salvelinus namaycush | reverse complement strand
TGTCCTTTGGCCGATGGAGCCACACAAGGCTAACAGGAACGGGACCGTCGAGTGTTTGTAATGATAGGGACAAACAGCTAAACAGGAACGGGACCATCGACGTGTTGTAGTGATAGGACACACAAGCTAAACAGAACGGGGGGAACGTCGAGTTGCTGTAGTGATAGGACACACAAAGCTCTAACAGAACGGGGGGGGGACAGTTCGGAGTTGTTGTAGTGATAGGACACACAGCTAACAGACCGGGACCCATCGAGTGTGTATAGTATAGGCCACACCAGCTAACAGAAAAAGGGGACAGTTCGAGGTGCTGTAGTGATAGGCCACACAAGCTAACAGAACGGGTACCGTCTCGAGTGTTGTAGTGATAGGCCACACACAAGGCAACAGAATGGGACAGTCGAGGTGCTGTAGTGATAGGCCACAAAGTAATCAGAACGGGGACGTTCGAGTGCTTGAAGTTGTAGGACACATCAAGCTAACAGAACGGGGACCGGTCGAGTGCTGAAAAGTTTGAGGCCCACACAAGCTAACAGAACGGGGGAACCGTCGAGAGTGCTAAAGTGATTAGGACACACCAAGCTAACAGACACGGGGACCGTCGGTGTTGTAGTGATAGGGACACACAAGCTAACCAGAACGGGATCGTCGACGTGCTGAAGTTGTAGGCGAAACAAGCTAACAGAAAGGGGACCGCAAGGTGCTGAAGTGATTTTAGGACACACAAGCTAACAGAACGGGACGTCGAATGTGCGAAGTGATAGCCACACAAGGTAACAGAAAGGGACCGTCGAGTGCGTAGTGATAGGCCACACAAGTACAACAAGAACGGGACCGTTTCGATTTTAACGAGTGCTGAAGTGATAGGCCACCACAAGCTACACAGAACCGGGACCGTCGAGGTTTGTAGTGATAGGACACACAAGGCTAACAGAACGGGGACCGTCGAGTGTGAAGTGATAGGCCACACAAGCTAACAGAACTGGGACCGTCGAGTCGCTGAAGTGTATTAGGCCACACAAGCTAACAGGACACGCGACCGTTCGAAGTGTTTTGTAGCGATAGGCAACAAAAAGCTAACAGGAACGGTGACCGCTGTGAAGAAAAAGGCTGAATCGGACTAGGACACACAAGCTAAAACCAGAACGGGAGCACCGCGAGTGCTGAAGTTGTAGGCCAAACAAGCTAACAGAACGGGGGACCGTCGAGTGCTGAGGATAGGCCACCACATAGCTAAACAGAACGTGGGCCGTCGATGTGTTTGTAAGAGTGATAGGCCAAACAAGCTAACAGAACGGGACCTTCGAGTGCTGAAGTGATAGGGCACACAAAGCTACAGAAACGGGACCGTCGAGTAGTGCTGTAGTTTGTATAGGCCACACAAGCTAACAAAACGGGGGACCGTCGAGTTGCTGAAGGATAGGCACCCCACAAGCAACAGAACGGGACCGTCGAGTGCTGAAGTTGTAGGCCAACAAGCTAACAGACACGGGACAGCCGAGGCTGAAGTGATAGGCACACAAGCTAACAGAACGGGAACGTTTTCGAGTGCTGAAGTGTAGGCCACCACACAAGCTCACAGAATGGGGGGACCGGCGATCCTGAGTGCTGTAGTGATAGGCCACACCAAGCTAACAGAACCGGGGACCGTCGGGTGTGTAGTGTTAGGCCACACAAGCTAACAGAACGGGGACCGTTCGAGTGCTGTAGTGATAGGCCACACAAGCTAACTAGAACGGGGACCATCGAAGTGCTCTGAAGTGATAGGAACACACAAGCAACCAGAACGGGGACCGTCGGGTGCTGTAGGTTAGGACACACAAGCTAACAGAACGTGGGACCGTTCGAGTGCTGTCGTGTTTAGGCCACACAAGCTAACAGAAAAGGGACCGTGGAGTGCTGTAGTGCTAGGACCACACAAGCTAACAGAACGGGATCCGTCGAGGTTGTAGTGAAAGGACACACAAGCTACAGAACGGGACGTCGAGTGTTGTAGTTATGGGTGATAGGACACACAAGCTAACCAGAACGGGAACCGTCGAGGTTTTGTAGTGATAGGCCACACAAGCTAACAGAAACGATACGTCGAGGCTGTAGTGATAGGACACACAAGCGCTAACAGAACGGGGACCGTCGGGTGCTGTAGTGTAGGCCACACAAGCTAACAGAACGGGACCGTCGACGTGCTGTAGTGATAGGGGACACACACAGCTAACAGAACGGGACCGTTCGGTGTGAGTGGAAAGGACACAAAGCTAACAAGAACGGGACCGTCGAGGTTTGAGTGATTAGGACACACAAGCACCAAGAACGCGGGGACGTTCGGGTGCTGGAGTGATAGGACAACAATCTAATCAGAACGGGACCCGTCGGGTGTGTTATGTGTTAGGCCACACAAGCTAACAGACGGGACCGTCGAGGTGCTGTAGTGATAGGACACCCAAGCTAAAGAACGGGACCGCGAGTGTTGTAGTGAAGGACACACAAGCTAACAGAAAGGGACCGTTCGAGTGTTGTAGTGTGGACACAACAGTAAAAGAACGGGACCGTCGAGTGTTGTAGTGATAGGGGGGGGGGGGTGGGGGACACACCAAGTAAAAGAACGGGACCAACGAGTGCTGTATTGATAGGACACATCAGCTAACAGAACGGGACCGTTCGAGTGCTGAAGTGATAGGCCACACAAGCTCACAGAATGGGACCGTCGAGTGCTGTAGTGATAGGCCACACAAGCTAAACCAGAACGGGGACCTTCGGGTGCTGTAGTGTTAGCCACACCAAGCTAACAGAAACGGGCACCGGTCGAGTGCTGTAGTGATAGGACACACAGCTAAACAGAAACGGGGACCGTCGAGGTTGTAGTGAAAGGACACACAAGCTAAACAGGAACGGGACCGTCGAGAGGTTGTAGTGATAGGACACAAAGCTAACAGAACGGGGACCGTCGAGTGCTGTAGTGATATGCCACACAGCAACGAACGGGACCATCGGAGTGATGAAGTGATAGGACACACAAGCTAAAAGAACGGGGACCGTCCGAGTGCTCGTAGTGATAGGCAACCAAAGCTAAAGAACGGGACCGTCGAGTGTTGTAGTGATAGGCCACACAAGCTAAACAGAACGGGGGGACCGCGAGGTGCTGTAGTGATAGGGACACACAAGCTAACCAGAAGAGGACAGTCGAGTGGCTGTAGTGATAGGACACACAAGCTAACAGAACGGGGGGACCGTCGGAGAGTGCTGTAGTGATAGGACACACAAGCTAACAGAACGGGACCGTCGAGTGCTGTAGTGATAGGACACACAAGCTAACAGAACGGGACCGTCGAGTGCTGAAGTGATATGACACACAAGCTAACAGAACGGGACTGTCGAGTGCTGTAGTGAAAGGACACACAAGCTAACAGAACGGGACCGTCGAGTGTTGTAGTGATAGGACACACAAGCTAACAGAACGGGATCGTCGAGTGCTGAAGTTGTAGGCCAAACAAGCTAACAGAACGGGACCGCCAGGTGCTGAAGTGATAGGACACACAAGCTAACAGAACGGGACCGTCGAGTGCTGAAGTGATAGGCCACACAAGCTAACAGAAAGGGACCGTCGAGTGCTGTAGTGATAGGCCACACAAGCTAACAGAACGGGACCGTCGAGTGCTGAAGTGATAGGCCACACAAGAGCTAACAGAACTGGACCGTCGAGGGTGTTAGTGATAGGACACACAAGCTAACAGAACGGGACCGTCGAGTGCTGAAGTGATAGGCCACACAAGCTAACAGAACGGGACCGTCGAGTGCTGAAGTGATAGGCCACACAAGCTAACAGAACGCGACCGTCGAGTGTTGTAGCGATAGGCCACAGAAGCTAACAGAACGGGACCGCTGAAGCGATAGGACACACAAGCTAACAGAACGGGACCGTCGAGTCGGTGAGTTTGTAGGCCAAACAAGCTAACAAGAACGGACCGTCGAGTGCTGAAATGATGGCCACACAAGCAACAGAAAACGGGACCGTGAGGTTGTAGTTGACTAGGGCAAAACAAGCTAACAGGAACGGGACCGGAACTGTGGCTGAAGTGATAGGCCACACAAGCTAACAGAACGGGACAGTTCGCGGCTTGTAGTTATTAGGCAACACAAGCTAACAAAAACGGGATCGTCGAGTGCTGAAGTGAATGGCCCACACAAGCTAACAGAACGGGACCGTGAGTGCTGACGTTGTAGGCCAAACAAGCTAACAGACCGGGAACGCGATTAGTGCTGAAGTGTGGCCACACCAAGCTAACAGAACGGGACCGTCGAGTGCTGAAGTTGTAGGCACACAAGCCACAGATGGGACCGTGGGTGCTGGTAGTGTTAGGCCACACAAGCTTAACAGAACGGGACGTCGAGTGCTGTTAGTGTGAGAGGCCACACAGCTAACAGACGGACATCGTAGTGCTGAAAAGGGATAGGACACACAAGCTAAAAGAAACGGGGACCGTCGGGTGCTGTAGTGTTAGGCCACAAAAGCTAATCAGAACGGGACCGTCGAGTGCTGTAGTGTTCAGGCCACACAAGCTAACAGAAGGGACCGTCGATGGCTGTAGTGATAGGGACACAAAAGCTAACAGAACGGGACCGTTCGAGTGTTGAGTGAAAGGAAAACAAGCTAACAGAAAGGGACCGTCGAGTGGGTAGTGAAGGAACACAAGCTAACCAGAACGGGGACCGTCGAGTGTTGTTATAGTGATAGGCCACAAAGCTAACAGGAACGATACCGTCGAGTGCTGTATGATAGGCCACACAAGCTAAACAGAACAGGGGACCTCGGGTGCTGTAGGTTAGGCCACACAAGCTAACAGAACGGGACCGTCGAGTGCTGTAGTGATAGGACACACAAGCTAAAACACAGAACGGGACCGTCGAGTGTTGTAGTGAAAGGACAAACAAAGCTAACAGAAGGGACCGTCAGTGTTGTAGTGATAGGACAACAGCTTAACAGAACGGGACCGTCGATGTGAGTGCTGTAGTGATAGGCCACACAAGCTACAGAACGGGACCGTCGATATGCTGTGTGATAGGACACACAAGCTAAACAGGAACGGGACCGTAGAGTTTGTAGTGAAAGGACACACAAGCTAACAGAAAGGGGAACGTCGAGTGTTTAGTGATAGGACAACACAAAGCTAACAGAACGGGACCGTTTTCGAGTGTTTGTTTAGTGAATAGGGACCACAAGCTAACAGAAAGGGACCCAACGAGTGCTGTAGTGATAGGGACACACAAGTAAACAGAACGGGGACCGTCGAGGCTGAAAGTGATAGGTCCACCACAAGCTCACAGAATTGGACGTCGAGGCTGTAGTGATAGGCCACACAAGCTAAGAGAACGGGACCTTCGGGTGCTGTAGTGTGAGGCCAACAAGCTAACAGAACGGGGGACCGTCGAGTGCTGTAGTTGAAGGACATACAAGCTAACAGAACGGGACCGTCGCAGTGTCTGTAGTCGAAAGGGACACAAAGCTAACAGAAACTGGGGGACCGTTCCGAGTGTTGTAGTGATAGGACACACAAGCTAACAGAACGGGGGGGACGGTCGGGTGCTTGTAGGTTAGGCCACACAAGCTAACAGAAAGGGACCGTCGATGTGCTGTAGAGTGATAGGCCACACAAGCTAAACAGAAAGGGACCATGAGTGCTTTGTGAAGTGCATAGGACACACAAGCTAACAGAACGGGACCGGTCGAAGTTCTGTAGTGATAGGCCACACAAGCTAACAGAACGGGACCGTCGAGTGTTGTAGTGATAGGCCACACCACAGCTAACAGAACGGGACGTCGAGTGCTGTGTGATAGGACACACAAGGCTAAAAGAACAGGACCGTCGAGTGTGCTGTAGTGATAGGGAAACACAAGCTAACAGAACGGGACAGATCGAGGCTGTAGTGATAGGACACACAAGCTAACAGACGGCGGACCGTCGAGTGCTGTAGTGATAGGACACACAAGCTAACAGAACGGACCGTCGAGTGCTGAAGTGATATTGACACACAAGCTAAAGAACGGGACTGCGTTAGTGACTGGAGGGAAAGGAACAAAGCTACAGAACGGGACCCGTCGAGGGTTGTAGTGATAGGACACACAAGCTGCTAACAGAACGGGACGTCGAGTGCTGTAGTGATAGGACACACAAGCTAACAGAACGGGGGGGACCGTCGAGTGTTGTAGTGATTAGGACCACAAGCTAACAGAACTGGACCAACGGAGTGGTTTAGTGATAGGACACACAAGCTAACAGAAAGGGGACCGTTCGAGCTGCTGAAGTGAAAGCCACACAAGCTAACAGAACGGGACGTCGAGTGCTGTAGGATAGGCCAAACAAGCTAAACAGAACGGGACCGTGAGTGCTGTAGGTGATCGGACACACAAGGCTAACAGAACGGGACCGTGATCGTGTTGTAGTGATAGGCACCAAAGTAACAGAACGGGACCGTAGAGTGCTGTAGTGATAGGACACACAAGCTAACAGAACGGGACCGTCGGAAGTGCCGTAGTGGATAGGCCACACAAGCTAACAGCACGGGGACCGTCGAGGCTGTAGTGATAGGCCACACAAGCTACAGACAGGACCGCCGAGTGGCTGAAGTGATAGGCCACACAAGCTAAACAGAACGGGGACCGTCGAGTGTTGTAATGAAAGGACAACAAGCTAACAGAAAAGGGACCAATCGAGGTGTTGTAGTGATAGGACACAACGCTAACAGACCGGGAGACCGTCGAGTGACTGTGTAGTGATAGGCCACACAAGCTACAGAACGGGACCGTCGATTGTTGGTAGTGATAGGACACACAAGCTAACAAGAACGGGACCATCGAGTGTTGTAGTGATAGGCCTCACAAGCTAACAGACAAGGGATCCGTCGACTGCTTTAGTGATAGGCCACACAAAAAAAAAAAAAAAACAAGCTAACAGACCGGGACCGTTCGAGTGTTGTAGTGGATAGCCACACAAGCGAACCAGAAGGGACATCCGAGTGCTGTAGTGATAGGCCACACAAGCTAACAGAATGGGACCGTCGAGTGCTGTAGTGATAGGCCACACAAGCTAACAGAACGGGACCGTCGAGTGCTGAAGTTGTAGGCCACACAAGCTAACAGAACGGGACCGTCGAGTGCTGAAGTGATAGGACACAGCTAACAAACGGGACCGTCGAGTGCTGTAGTGAGAGGCCACAAAGTAACAGAACGGGACCGTCGAGTGCGAGGAATGTGTAGGCCACACAAGCTAACAGAAACGGGACCGCGAGTGCTGAAGTGACAGGCCCACACAAGCTAACAGAACCGGGACCGTCGAGTGGATTGTAGTGATAAGGACACACAAGCTAACAGAACGGGATCGGTCCGAGTGCTGCAAGTTGTAGGCGAAACAAGCTAACAGAACAGGGACGCCAGGTGCTGAGGATAGGACACACAAGCTAACAGAAAGGGACCGTTCGAGTGCTGTAGTGACTAGGCCACACAAGCTAACAGAACGGGGACCGTCGTGGTTCTGTAGTGTTAGGCCACACAAGCTAACAGAAAGGGACCGTCGAGTGCCTGTAGGATAGGCCACACAAAGCTAACAGAACGGGGACCGTCGAGTGCTGAAGGATAGGCCACACAGCTAACAGAACGGGACCGTCGAGTGTTGTAGTGATAGGACACACAAGCTAACAGAACGGGACCGTCGGGTGCTGAAGTGATAGGCCACACAAGCTAACAGAAGGGACCGTCGGAGTGCTGAAGTGATAGGCCACCCAGCTAACAGAACGCGACCGTCGGTGTTGGTAGCGATAGCCACAGAAAGCTACAGAACGGGACCGCTGAAGCGATTAGGGACACACAAGCCTACAGAACGGGACCGTCGAGGCTGAAGTTGTAGGCAAACAAGCTAACAGAAACGGGACCGTCGAGTGCTTGAAAGTGATAAGGCCACACAAGATACCCCACCCCCCAACAGAACGGGGACGTCGGAGTGTTGTAGTGATAGGCCAAAAAAAGCTAACAGCAAACGGGACGTCGAGTGCTTGAAGTGATAGGCCACACAAGCTAACAAGAACTGGGACCGCGAGAAGTGCTTGTGTTATAGGCCCCACAAGCTAACAACAACGGGAACCGTCGAGGACTGAAAGGATAGGGCCACACAAGCTACAGAACGGGAAAGTCGATGTGCGAAGTTTAGGCCAAACAAAGCTAACAGAACGGGACCGCCGAGTGCTGAATTGTAGGGCCACACCAAGGTAACAGAACAGGGACCGTCGAGTGCTGAAGTTGTAGGCCACACAAGCTCACAGAATGGGACCGTCGAGTGCTGTAGTGATAAGGCCACACAAGTAAAAGAACGGGACCGTCGGGTTGCTGTCGTTTAGGCCAACAAGTAAACAAGAACGGGCCCCGTCGAGTCGCTGTAGTGATTGGCAACACAAGCTAAACAGAACGGGACCATCGAGTGACTGAAGTATAGGGACACACAAGCTAAAACAACCACAAACAAAAAAACCAGAACGGGACCGTCGATGCTGCCTTAGTGATAGGCCACACAAGCTAACAGCAGCAGGGACCGTCGAGTGTTGTAGTGAAGGCAACCACAAGCTACAGAACGGGGGACCGTCTAGTGCTGAAGTGATAGGACACACAAGCTAACAGAACGGGACCGTTCGAGTGCTGTAGTGATAGGCCACACAAGCTAACAAGAACGGGACCGTCGAGTGTTTGTAGTGATAGGCCACACAAGCTAACAGGAAACGGGACGTCGACGTGCTGAAGCGATAGGAACACACAAAGCTAAAACAGAACGGGACGTCGAGTGTGTAGTGATAGGCCAACAAGCATACAAAAAAAAAAAACAAAAAAAAAAACAGAACCGGGGACCGCGAGTGCTGTAGTGAATAGACCACACAAGCTAAAGAACTGGGGACCGTCGAGTTGTTGTAGGATAGGCCAACCAAGCTAACAGGAACGCGGACCTCGAGTGGTGTAGTGTTAGGACACAACAAGCTAACAGAACGGGACCGTCGAGTGCGAATGTGATAGGACACACAAGCTAACAGAACGGGACCGTCGAGTGTTGTATTGATAGGACACACAAGCTAACAGGAACGGAACGTCGCTCGAGTGCTGAAGTGTTAGGCCACACAAGGCTAACAGAAACGGGGCCCGTCGAGTGCTGTAGTGATCGGCCACACAAGCTACACAGAATCGGGCCCACGTCGAGGTTGTAGTGAATAGCCCACCATAAGCCGATAACAGAACGGGGACCGTCGGTGCTGAAGGATAGGACACACAAGGCTTAACAGAACGGGACCGTCGAGTTTGTAGTGTGATAGGACACACAAGCTAACAGAACGGGACCGTCGAGTGCTGAAGTGTTTGGCCACCAAAGCTAACCGAACGGGACCGTCGGTGCCTGTAGTGATAGGCCACACAAGCAACAGAACGGGGACCGTCGAGGTTGTAGTGATAGCCCATAAGCTAACAGACGGGCCCGTCGAGTGCTGTGTGAGGACACACAAGCTACAGAACGGGACCGCGAGGTGTTTGTATGTGATAGGCCACACAAGCTCAACAGAACAGGACCGTCGAAGTGCTGAAGTGATAGGACACACAAGCTAAACCGAACGGGACCGCGAGTGCTGTAGTGATAGGCCACACAAGCTAAACAGAACGGGGACCGTCGAGGCTGAAGTTGTAGGCACACACAAGCTAACAGAACAGGGACAGTGTCGAGTGGCTGAAGTGATAGGCCACAAAGTACAGACGGGACCGCGAGTGTTGTAGTGATAGGACACACAACGCTAAACAGAACGGGATCGTCGAAGTGCTGAAGTTGTAGGGCCAAACAAGCTAACAGAAAGGGGGCCGCAGGTGCTGAAGTGAAGGACACAAAAGCTACAGGAAACGGACCGTCGAGTGCTGAATGAAGGCACCACAAGCTAACAGAAAGGGAACCGTCGCGTGCTGTTATGATAGGACACAAAGCAAACAGAACGGGGACCGTCGAGTGCTGAAGTGATGGCCACACAAGCTAACAGAACGGGACCGTCGAGTGCTGAAGGATAGGCCACACAAGGCGAACAGAACGGGACAGTCGAGTGTGTAGTGAATAGGACACACAAGCTAAACAGAACCGGGACCGCGAGTGCTGAAGTGATAGGCCACACAAGCTACAGAACGGGGACCACCCCCTCCCTTCCCCCAACTGTCGAGTGCTGTTGTAGTATAGGACCAACCACAAGCTTAAACAAAAAACAAAACGGGACCGTCGCGTGCGAAGTGATAGGCCACACAAGCAACAGAACGGGGACCGTCGAGTGCTTGAAAGTGTAGGCCAACAAGCTAACAGAACGGGAACCGCCGGAGTGCGAAGTGATAGGCCACACAAGAACAGAACGGGGACCGTCGAGTGGTTGAAAGTTGGTAGCCACACAAGCTCACAGAATGGGGACCGTCGACGTGCTGCGTGATAGGCCACACAAGCTAACAGAACGGGACCGTCGGGTGCTGTAGTGTTAGGCCACACAAGCTAACAGAACGGGACCGTCGAGTGCTGTAGTGATAGGACACACAAGCTAACAGAACGGGACCGTCGAGTGTTGTAGTGAAAGGACACACAAGCTAACAGAACGGGACCGTCGAGTGTTGTAGTGATAGGACACACAAGCTAACAGAACGGGACCGTCGAGTGTTGTAGTGATAGGACACACAAGCTAACAGAACGGGACCGTCGAGTGTTGTAGTGATAGGACACAAAGATCAACAAGAACGCGGACAAGAGTGCTGTAGTGATAGGACACACAAGGCTAACAGAACGGGGGGACGTCGACGCAGTGTTTGTAAGTGATAGGACACACAGCTAACAGAACAGGTACGTTCGAGTGCTGTAGTGATAGGACACACAAGCTAACCAGAACGGGACCGTCGAGTGTTGTAGTGATAGGACACACAAGCTAACAGAAGGGGACCAACGAGGCTGTAGTGGATAGAAACACAAGAGCTAACAGAACGGGACCGTCGAGTGCTGAAGTGATAGGCCACACAAGCTCACAGAATGGGACCGTCGAGTGCTTGTAGTGATAGGCCCACACAAGCTCAACAGAACGGGACCCTTCGGGTGCTGTAGTGTTATGCCACACAAGCAACGAACGGCGACCGTCGAGTGCGTAGTGATAGGCCACACAAGCTCAGAGAACGGGACCGCGAAGTGGTAGGCCACACAAGCTCACAGAACAGGACCGCTGAAGTGGTAGGCCACACAAGCTCACAGAACGGGACCGTGAAGTGGTAGGCCACACAAGCTCACAGAACGGGACCGTGAAGTGGTAGGCCACACAAGCTCACAGAACGGGACCGTGAAGTGGTAGGCCACACAAGCTCACAGAACGGGACCGCGAAGTGGTAGGCCACACAAGCTCACAGAACGGGACCGCGAAGTGGTAGGCCACACAAGCTCAGAGAACGGGACCGCGAAGTGGTAGGCCACACAAGCTTACAGAACGGGACCGTGAAGTGGTAGGCCACACAAGCTCACAGAACGGGACCGCGAAGTGGTAGGCCACACAAGCTCACAGAACGGGACCGCCGAGTGCTGAAGCTCACTACCGAGTTCCAAAATGGCCTCTGGAAGCAACGTCAGCACAGTAACTGTTCGTCGGGAGCTTCATGAAATGGGTTGCCATGGCCGAGCAGCCGCACACAAGCCTAAGATCCCCATGCGCAATTTAATGAGTCGGCTGGAGTGGTGTAAAGCTCGCCGCCATTGGACTCTGGAGCAGTGGAAACGCATTCTCTGGAGTGATGAATCACACTTCACCATCTGGCAGTCCGACGGACGAATCTGGGTTTGGGTGGATGCCAGGAGAACGCTACCTGCCCCAATGCATAGTTCCAACTGTAAAGTTTGGTGGAAGAGTGAAGAAGCCCTGTTTGGAGGCGCATCAGAGACAGTGAAGAGGCCCTGTTTGGAGGCGCATCAGAGACAGTGAAGTGGCCCTGTTTGGAGGCGCATCAGAGACAGTGAAGAGGCCCTGTTTGGAGGGGCATCAGAGACAGTGAAGAAGCCCTGTTTGGAGGGGCATCAGAGACAGTGAAGTGGCCCTGTTTGGAGGGGCATCAGAGACAGTGAAGTGGCCCTGTTTGGAGGCGCATCAGAGACAGTGAAGAGGCCTAGTTTGGAGGCGCATCAGAGACAGTGAAGAGACCCTGTTTGGAGGGGCATCAGAGAGAGAGAGGCAATCTGTAGGAGCTTAGAGGCAAACCTCCAGCATTCCTCTTCTAGGGCCCTGGTCCGCCAACCACCCAAAAAGACCCCGCTCCCTCTCCACCCTTTCTCCCCCTCTCCCCCAACCCACCCCTCCCTCCAACTCTCCCCCACCCCACCCTACCCTCCATCTCTCTCCTACCCCATCCTCCATCTCTCCCCCACCCCACCCCATCCTCCATCTCTCCCCCACCCCTCCCTCTGTCTCAGGTTACATGTTGCTGGGCTCCAAAGAGAAATGTCACAAAAAAGCACTTGAACTTCAAAAGGCTACTCCTCTGAAGTAGCCTGAGTTAATCACCTGCATCTGTTCACCAGGCACACACACCAGGGGTTGGAACCGGTTCAGGGAACAAAACCGAAAACCGAGAAACGGAAACAGAACCGGGAACGAAAGTGATCTCTAGTTTTTCGGGAACAAAACAATTATTTTCTTGCAAAGATGTTCCTAATGTCTATTATATAATTCTGTCATTTGTTATAATGCTAGTCATAGTCTGACCACATTCCAATTCACGTCATGTCATGATGTTCAGCACTTCAAGCCGAGGCCCCTCAATCTCTCAATCTCTCTCTCTCTCTCTCTCTCTCTCTCTCTCTCTCTCTCTCTCTCTCTCTCTCTCTCTCTCTCTCTCTCTCTCTCTCTCTCTGTCTCTGTCTCTGTCTCTGTCTCTGTCTCTGTCTCTCTCTCTGTCTCTCTCTCTCTCTCTCTGTCTCTCTCTGTCTCTCTCTCTCTCTCTCTCTCTCTCTCTCTCTTTGGATCTTTGGATCTCGAACCTGCACTGCACCAGACGAACAACTATTTGACCCCACAGCGAAACCTCTTCTATTGGCAATCCACTCTTTTGGGAAGTAAATGAATGAGCTACATGTAAACACAATGTTTATTCAGAATGTATTATTATCATTTATTTATTCAGAACTTTCTTTTCTGGTCAGAACACCGGAATGGAAATAAATTGAGGTTCTGCTCGGAACGTTGGGGTTCTGCTCGGAACGTTGGGGTTCTGCTCGGAACGTTGGGGTTCTGCTCGGAACGATGGGGTTCTGCTCGGAACGTTGGGGTTCTGCTCGGAACGTTGGGGTTCTGCTCGGAACGTACCCATTGGAAAATCGTTTTGGTTCCAACCCATGACACACACTAGGTAATACTGTATAATGATGTTAAAAATAATGACACAAAATGTTTCGGAGTAAGAACCCCCTCTTTAAACTTAGTTATCAAACCTGCAAGCATGGAGAGACACATGAAAAGTGATTCATATTCCTTTACACAGTTCCAAGTTTTGTGTTTGCTGACAGACAGACAAACTAACTCATAATGGAATGCTATTAGCTTTAGCATTTGGCTAACCCCAAGCCGTTTTAGGATTTTTTATTGTGCTTTTGTGCTTTTTTCTCCATGACTCCTGCACGCTTTGTTGACTATGAACTTACTCATTTACTGTCACGCCCTGACCATAGTTTTTGCTTTGTATGTTTCTATGTTTTGTTTGGTCAGGGTGTGATCTGAGTGGGCATTCTATGTTGTATGTCTAGTTTGTCTGTTTCTGTGTTTGGCCTGATATGGTTCTCAATCAGAGGCAGGTGTTAGTCGTTGTCTCTGATTGGGAACCATATTTAGGTAGCCTGTTTTGTCATTGTGGGTTGTGGGTGATTGTCTTTGTGTTAGTTGCCTGTGTCTGCACTGTTATATATAGCGTCACGTTCGTTTTGTTGTTTTGTATTAGTTTGGTTAGTGTTTCTTCTTTAATAAATAGAAGAATGTATTCACTTCACGCTGCGCCTTGGTCCTCCTCTCTTCCACATTACGACGAACGTGACATTTACCCGACTGTGGGACAGACAATGTTTGTTCCCATACTCCCCACTCGGACTCTCCATCGGATACACAGACTCTTGGCCTCCCATCCTATTCTAACCACCTCTCGCCAGCCTTTGTGTTCATGTTACCTGATGAAATTGCTGTACAATATGATCTTGTTGCCATCTGATGCAAAAAAATCAACCCTGTCCTCTGCCGTACCCTGATTGTATTGCTGCTGATGATATCTGGAAATGTGCATGTACACCCTGGTCCTTCTACTGTTGCTAGTGTACATCCTAGCCAGTCTACTGTTGCTAGTGTACATCCTAGCCAGTCTACTGTTGCTAGCGTACACCCTAGCCAGTCTATTGTGGCTAGCGTACACCCTAGCCCATCTACTGTTGCTAGCGTACACCCTAGACCTTCTACTGTTGCTAGCGTACACCCTGACCAGTCTACTGTTGCTAGCGTACACCCTGACCAGTCTACTGTTGCTAGCGTACACCCTGACCAGTCTACTGTTGCTAGCATACACCCTGACCAGTCTACTGTTGCTAGCGTACACCCTGACCAGTCTACTGTTGCTAGCGTACACCCTGACCAGTCTACTGTTGCTAGCGTACACCCTTAACAGTCTACTGGTGATGTGGCAGTCTTTACCAAGGAACACCTTCAGTGCTCGGTTGTCTCCATCAAGTCTGCGCACAAACAATTTGATTTGCTGGTTTTAAGCATTAAGCTTTCAAATAGCTCTTTGTTGAGTGTTGCTGGGTGGTATCGTCCACCATCAGCACCGGCCTGTACCCTACCTGCCCTAAACTCTCTCCTGGCCCCTTATACTAAGTCTGAATTTGTCCTGCTAGGTGACCTAAACTGGGACATGCATATTTATATCTCTTTCCTGCAGTCAAATGACCTAGTGGCCTCATGGGTGGAATGTTGTTAATATTTTTCATAATTTCATAATTAACAAAACGTTATCAAAAAAAACCTGCCGAACATCTTGTGTTTCTATATCAAGCGGTTTTGTTATATTTCAGTCTTCTGTGATGTATATAAAGTGTAATATTGGGATGCAAACTCAAAATGTAATACATTTCTACTCTATATCTGACATGGTACAGGTGTCTTCATTTTTTGAAGCCCATAACCATGTGCATGAGGTGTATACTCTGTCCGTGGGGCGACGCACAATTGGCATAGCGTCGTCCGGGTTAGGGAGGGTTTGGCCGGTAGGGATATCCTTGTCTCAGTATGTAAAAATGTAATGAAATGTAAAAAAAAAAAAAGTAATAAAAAAAAAAGAAAAAAAGAAAAAAAGAAAAAAATGTAATAAAATGTATGCACTCTACTGTAAGTCGCTCTGGATAAGAGCGTCTGCTAAATGACGTAAATGTAAATGTAATGTAAATGTATACTTTTGTTTCAAAGTAGATGTGTTTAAGACTACCCAGAAACACTCTGACACTGAAGTAAAAGGTTAAACCACCTGACTTAGTCTTAAAACAACTTGACTCCCTAAATCTTTCTCAGATTATTACCAATCCCACAAGGTATGACTCCAAACGGCTACCCTCCTCGATGTTATCCTCACAAATAATCCTGATAGGTATCAGTCTGGTGTTTTCTGTCGTGACCTTAGTGATCACTGTTTTGCAGCCTGTGTTCGTAATGGCTGCTCAGTGAAACGACCTGTCCTGATTTGTCATAGACGCTTGGTAAAAAACTTTAATGAGCAAGCCTTCCTTCATGACCTGGTCTCTGTAAATTGGTATAGAATCCGCTCGATCCCCTCTGTCGAAGATATTTGAACCTTCATTTTTGATATTTTCAGTGGTATTGTGAACAAGCACGCCCCATAAAGAAAATTAGAATGAAAAACAGGTTCAGCCCCTGGTTTCGACCGTGATATGGCAGAGTTACTCCACCTCAAGAACACCATTTGGCTCGGGCACACGCATACTCAGGCTGACTGGACAAGGTTAGTTACTTTAAGGAGCAGTTCTCTCTCTGTGGGTCTAACCCCAAGAAGTTCTGGAAAACGGTGAAAGACCTGGAGAATTAACCCTCCTCCTCCACAGCTGCCCATGTCCCTTAATGTTGATGATGTGGTTGTTACTGACAAGAAGCACATGGCTGAGCTCTTTAATCACCACTTCATTAAGTCAGGATTCCTATTTGACTCAACCACACCTCCTTAACCATCCAACACTTACAAACAAGTTGAAACATAATCTAGATTCCAATACTTTTATTTACAGTAAACAAATAAATACATCTGACCTATAACTCTAGAACCCAACGGTTCACTTTGCTGACCTATAGAACCCAACGGTTCTCTTTGCTGACCTATAACTCTAGAACCCAACAGTTCACTTTGCTGACCTATAATTCTAGAACCCAACGGTTCACTATGCTGACCTATAACTCTAGAACCCAACGGTTCACTTTGCTGACATATAACTCTAGAACCCAACGGTTCACTATGCTGACCTATAACTCTAGAACCTAACGGTTCACTTTGCTGACCTATAACTCTAGAACACAACGGTTCACTTTGCTGACCTATAACTCTAGAACCCAACGGTTCTCTTTGCTGACCTATAACTCTAGAACCCAACGGTTCTCTTTGCTGACCTATAACTCTAGAACCCAACGGTTCACTTTGCTGACCTATAACTTTAGAACCCAACGGTTCTCTTTGCTGACCTATAACTCTAGAACCCAACGGTTCTCTTTGCTGACCTATAACTCTAGAACCCAACGGTTCACTTTGCTGTCCTATAACTCTAGAACCCAACGGTTCACTTTGCTGACCTATAACTCTAGAACCCAACGGTTCTCTTTGCTGACCTATAACTCGAGAACCCAACGGTTCATTATGCTGACCTATAACTCTAGAACCCAACAGTTCACTATGCTGACCTATAACTCTAGAACCCAACGGTTCATTTTGCTGACCTATAACTCTAGAACCCAACGGTTCACTTTGCTGACCTATAACTCTAGAACCCAACGGTTCTCTTTGCTGACCTATAACTCTAGAACCCAACGGTTCTCTTTGCTGACCTATAACTCTAGAACCCAACGGTTCACTTTGCTGACCTATAACTCTAGAACACAACGGTTCACTTTGCTGACCTATAACTCTAGAACCCAACGGTTCTCTTTGCTGACCTATAACTCTAGAACCCAACGGTTCTCTTTGCTGACCTATAACTCTAGAACCCAACGGTTCTCTTTGCTGACCTATAACTCTAGAACCCAACGGTTCTCTTTGCTGACCTATAACTCTAGAACCCAACGGTTCTCTTTGCTGACCTATAACTCTAGAACCCAACGGTTCTCTTTGCTGACCTATAACTCTAGAACCCAACGGTTCTCTTTGCTGACCTATAACTCTAGAACCCAACGGTTCTCTTTGCTGACCTATAACTCTAGAACCCAACGGTTCTCTTTGCTGACCTATAACTCTAGAACCCAACGGTTCTCTTTGCTGACCTATAACTCTAGAACCCAACGGTTCTCTTTGCTGACCTATAACTCTAGAACCCAACGGTTCTCTTTGCTGACCTATAACTCTAGAACCCAACGGTTCTCTTTGATGACCTATAACTCTAGAACCCAACGGTTCTCTTTGCTGACCTATAACTCTAGAACCCAACGGTTCACTTTGCTGACCTATAACTCTAGAACCCAACGGTTCACTTTGCTGACCTATAACTCTAGAACCCAACGGTTCACTTTGCTGACCTATAACTCTAGAACCCAACGGTTCACTTTGCTGACCTATAACTCTAGAACCCAACGGTTCACTTTGCTGACCTATAACTCTAGATCCCAACGGTTCACTTTGCTGACCTATAACTCTAGAACCCAACGGTTCATTTTGCTGACCTATAACTCTAGAACCCAACGGTTCACTTTGCTGACCTATAACTCTAGAACCCAACGGTTCATTTTGCTGACCTATAACTCTAGAACCCAACGGTTCACTTTGCTGACCTATAACTCTAGAACCCAACGGTTCACTTTGCTGACCTATAACTCTAGAACCCAACGGTTCTCTTTGCTTTAAAATTATCACCCCTTTTAGTTCCACAGGTTCCTAAACTACCTCTGTCTTGTCTGTATTCCTACTCCAGGGCAGAGGAGGTAGAAAAACATTGACTATCACGTTTAGTCCCCTCCAGAACCAGCTGGACTATCACGTTTCATCTCCTCCAGAACCAGCTTGACTATCAGGTTTAGTCTCCTCCAGAACCAGCTTGACTATCAGGTTTAGTCTCCTCCAGAACCAGCTTGACTATCAGGTTTAGTCCCCTCCAGAACCAGCTTGACTATCACGTTTAGTCCCCTCCAGAACCAGCTGGACTATCACGTTTCATCTCCTCCAGAACCAGCTTGACTATCAGGTTTCATCTCCTCCAGAACCAGCTTGACTATCACGTTTAGTCTCCTCCAGAACCAGCTTGACTATCACGTTTAGTCTCCTCCAGAACCAGCTTGACTATCAGGTTTCATCTCCTCCAGAACCAGCTTGACTATCACGTTTAGTCTCCTCCAGAACCAGCTTGACTATCACGTTTAGTCCCCTCCAGAACCAGCTTGACTATCAGGTTTCATCTCCTCCAGAACCAGCTTGACTATCACGTTTAGTCTCCTCCAGAACCAGCTTGACTATCACGTTTAGTCTCCTCCAGAACCAGCTTGACTATCACGTTTAGTCTCCTCCAGAACCAGCTTGACAGGCAAATAGTACTTCTGAAACATGTGGCCTGCCCTTGAACACCCAAAACCACATGTGTGAATCGCCCAGCCCCCCTCTCTGAGACACACACACACACACACACACACACACACACACACACACACACACACACACACACACACACACACACACACACACACACACACACACACACAGAGACTCAGTGTCGCTGGAGAGAGAGGGGGGGATTAGGGGGGAGCCAAAATCAAAGGCACAAATGAAAGGACTGAGGAGCAGAAATCTATTCCCCTCAGACAGGAGGAGCAGCCATCTCTCCCTCTCAGACAGGAGGAATGCTACTCATTAAAGATCAGGCTCTCTCCGTATGTGTGTGTGTATGTGTGCGTGTGTGTGCGTGTGCGTGTGTATTTGAAGTTTCAAGTTTCATTTGTCGTACGTACGGGATACACATGGTATACATCGTCCAATTAAATGCTTACTTGCATGTTCCTTCTCCACAATGCAACAACAATAAGAAACAATACAATATAAGAATAGGAACATAAAGTAAATGGCAGTAGAATAGATACAGTACAATATGTATGTAGTGTTATGATAAAGGGGGGAAGATAGTGTTAGGACATAGTGTTAGGACATAGTGTTATGATATGGTGTTAGGACAGTGTTAGGACATAGTGTTAGGACATAGTGTTAGGACATAGTGTTAGGACATAGTGTTAGGACAGTGTTAGGACAGTGTTAGGACATAGTGTTAGGACAGTGTTAGGACAGTGTTAGGACATAGTGTTAGGACATATTGTTAGGACATAGTGTTAGGACAGTGTTAGGACATAGTGTTAGGACAGTGTTAGGACATAGTGTTAGGACATGGTGTTAGGACATAGTGTTAGGACATAGTGTTAGGACATAGTGTTAGGACATAGTGTTAGGACATAGTGTTAGGACATAGTGTTAGGACATGGTGTTAGGACATAGTGTTAGGACAGTGTTAGGACATAGTGTTAGGACATAGTGTTAGGACAGTGTTAGGACATAGTGTTAGGACATAGTGTTAGGACATAGTGTTATGATATGGTGTTAGGACAGTGTTAGGACATAGTGTTAGGACATAGTGTTAGGACATAGTGTTAGGACATAGTGTTAGGACAGTGTTAGGACATAGTGTTAGGACATAGTGTTAGGACATAGTGTTAGGACATAGTGTTAGGACAGTGTTAGGACATAGTGTTAGGACATGGTGTTAGGACATAGTGTTAGGACATAGTGTTAGGACAGTGTTAGGACAGTGTTAGGACATAGTGTTAGGACATAGTGTTATGTTAAAGGGGGGAAGTTAGTGTTAGGACATAGTGTTAGGACATAGTGTTAGGACAGTGTTAGGACATAGTGTTAGGACATGGTGTTAGGACATAGTGTTAGGACATAGTGTTAGGACAGTGTTAGGACATAGTGTTAGGACATGGTGTTAGGACATAGTGTTAGGACATAGTGTTAGGACATAGTGTTATGTTAAAGGAGGGAAGTTAGTGTTAGGACATAGTGTTAGGACATAGTGTTAGGACATAGTGTTAGGACAGTGTTAGGACACAGTGTTAGGACATAGTGTTAGGACATAGTGTTAGGACATAGTGTTAGGACATAGTGTTAGAACAGTGTTAGGACATAGTGTTAGGACATAGTGTTAGGACATAGTGTTAGGACAGTGTTAGGACATAGTGTTAGGACAGTGTTAGGACAGTGTTAGGACATAGTGTTAGGACATAGTGTTAGGACATAGTGTTATGATATGGGGTGAAAGTCAGTGTTAGGACATAGTGTTAGGACATAGTGTAATGATATGGGTTGAAAGTTAGTATTAGGACATAGTGTTAGGACAGTGTTAGGACATAGTGTTAGGACAGTGTTAGGACATAGTGTTAGGACATAGTGTTAGGACATAGTGTTATGATATGGGGTGAAAGTTATTATTAGGACAGTGTTAGGACAGTGTTATGACATAGTGTTAGGACGGTGTTAGGACATAGTGTTAGGACAGTGTTAGGACATTGTGTTAGGACATAGTATTATGATATGGGGTGAAAGTTAGTATTAGGACATAGTGTTAGGACATTGTGTTAGGACGGTGTTAGGACAGTGTTAGGACATAGTGTTAGGACATAGTATTATGATATGGGGTGAAAGTTATTATTAGGACAGTGTTAGGACAGTGTTATGACATAGTGTTAGGACGGTGTTAGGACATAGTGTTAGGACAGTGTTAGGACATTGTGTTAGGACATAGTATTATGATATGGGGTGAAAGTTAGTATTAGGACATAGTGTTAGGACATTGTGTTAGGACGGTGTTAGGACAGTGTTAGGACAGTGTTAGGACATAGTGTTAGGACATAGTATTATGATATGGGGTGAAAGTTAGTATTAGGACAGTGTTAGGACATAGTGTTAGGACATAGTATTATGATATGGGGTGAAAGTTAGTATTAGGACAGTGTTAGGACATAGTGTTAGGACATTGTGTTAGGACGGTGTTAGGATAGTGTTAGGACAGTGTTAGGACATAGTGTTAGGACATAGTATTATGATATGGGGTGAAAGTTAGTATTAGGACATAGTGTTAGGACAGTATTAGGACAGTGTTAGGACATAGTGTTAGGACATAGTATTATGATATGGGGTGAAAGTTAGTATTAGGACAGTGTTAGGACAGTGTTAGGACAGTGTTAGGACATAGTGTTAGGACGGTGTTAGGACAGTGTTAGGACATAGTGTTAGGACATAGTATTATGATATGGGGTGAAAGTTAGTATTAGGACAGTGTTAGGACATAGTGTTAGGACATAGTGTTAGGACATAGTATTATGACAAACGAAAAGACAATTAGAACAACGCATAGCTGAACACCGCAGCTCAATCAGGTGTTAGAACATTGACTATCCAATAGCAGCTCACTTTGTTGAAGCTAACCATCCCAGCTCTTCCCTCAAATACACAGGCATTGAGCATGTTGCTCTACCAAGGAGAGGAGGTAACATGGAGATCCTACTTCTACAAAGGGAGACTGGATATCCTGTCTTAAAACATTGACCCCTAGTGGTCTGAATATTGACTTAGATCTCAGGTCCTTATGATCAATTCTCTCTTTCATGAACAAGTCTTATAAACTGATATATTCTTTCTACAGCTTATTAGCGTACACCTAATATGTCCCCCCTGTTGATGATGCTCATTATACATTCAGGTTGAACCAAAAGATTACATGTAACAAATATGAAATGAAATACGAAACAATTATGGGAAATTGAATGAAACAATAATGTATATTGATGCTAATATGATGTACAATATTCAATGATGTTTCTATATGATAACAATAGAGTAATATATTTAATATGATGTACAATATTCCATGATGTTTCTATATGATAACAATAGAGTAATATATTTAATATGATGTACAATATTCCATGATGTTTCTATATGATAACAATAGAGTAATATATTTAATATGATGTACAATATTCCATGATGTTTCTATATGATAACAATAGAGTAATATATTTAATATGATGTACAATATTCCATGATGTTTCTATATGATAACAATAGAGTAATATATTTAATATGATGTACAATATTCCATGATGTTTCTATATGATAACAATAGCGCAATATATTTAATATTTATAATAAAAATAATATATTTAACAATTATAATAATAATAATAATTTAATAATTATAATAATAATTTAATAATTATAATAATTATAATAATATATTTAATAATAATAATAATAATAATATATTTAATAATTATAACAATAGAGTAATATATTTAATATGATGTACAATATTCAATGATGTTTCTATATGATAACAATAGAGTAATATATTTAATAATTATAATAATAATAATAATTAATTTAATCATTATGACACACCCCTCACTATTGTCATTGGTTGCACTAATTGCACTGTGTGTCTACATAACCTGGTTCGAGTATTCATGACATCACCCTGAGGAAGGCACAGAGATGCCGAAACGTTGGTAAATACCCAATTCAATTGCTGAGAGTTTATAGTGTGCGACTTTCTTTATTTTGATAGTTTATAGTTTATCTGCCGTTAAGTCAGCACCTCCACACAAACAACTTTTTCTGGGTATGCACCAGCTCATGTTTTTTAAAGAACATACATCTTAGGACACAGTGTTAGGACACGGTGTTAGGACACGGTGTTAGGACACGGTGTTAGGACACGGTGTTAGGACACGGTGTTAGGACATAGTGTTAGGACATGGTGTTAGGACACGGTGTTAGGACATAGTGTTAGGACATGGTGTTAGGACATAGTGTTAGGACATAGTGTTAGGACATAGTGTTATGATATGGTGTTACAACAGTGTTAGGACATAGTGTTAGGACATAGTGTTAGGACATAGTGTTATGATATGGTGTTACAACAGTGTTAGGACATAGTGTTATGATATGGTGTTACAACAGTGTTAGGACATAGTGTTAGGACATAGTGTTATGATATGGTGTTAGGACATAGTGTTTGGACATAGTGTTAGGACACAGTGTTAGGACATAGTGTTAGGACATAGTGTTATGATATGGTGTTAGGACATAGTGTTTGGACATAGTGTTAGGACATAGTGTTAGGACAGTGTTAGGACATAGTGTTAAATCAAATCAAATCATATCAAATCATATCATATTTTATTTGTCACATACACATGGTTAGCAGATGTTAATGCGAGTGTTGCGAAATGCTTGTGCTTCTAGTTCCGACAGTGCAGTAATAACCAACGAGTAATCTAACCTAACAATTCCACAACTACTACCTTATACACACAAGTGTAAAGGGATAAAGAATATGTATATAAAGATATATGAATGAGTGATGGTACAGAACGGCATAGGCAAGATGCAGTAGATGGTATCGAGTACAGTATATACACATGAGATGAGTAATGTAGATGAGTAATGCACTTTTAACTTTTTATGGCTGCAGGGGCAGTATTGAGTAGCTCTGTTTAAGGTGCCCATTTCAAACGGCCTCGTACTCAATTCTTGCTCGTACAATATGCATATTATTGTTATTATTGGATAGAAAACACTCTCTAGTTTCTATAGCCGTTTGAATTATGTCTCTGAGTGGAACAGAACTCATTCTACAGCACTTTTCCTGATATGGTGTGAGATTTCAGACATCTTGGCCCCTGCTCCCAGGTCAGTTCATAAGTCCCTGTGAAGGCTATGATGCTACAAACACTGCCTACGCCTTCCTCTAGATGTCAGTAAGAGGTGACAATTTGAATGGAGTCGATTGCGCAATCAGGGCCTGTATAAAACGACAAAGACCGGATGTACCGTTCTTTTCCTGCTGCGCCTGACGCACGATGGACGTTGGACCTGCTCTCTTTCCAAGCTTGGGTTTAGCCAGTAATATTTCGCCGGTCATGTTTTTACTCGTTATAGGTGTTAAAGACATCATAAGGTAGTTAATTTAAACCGTTTTATAGCAATTTATATCCGTTTAGTGCGATTTTGAGGCAATTCTTGGTGATGCACTTTGAAGCTTTGGGCACTATTCCAGTACCGGTCGAACGTTAGTGGGCATTTCGACGGACAAGCGGACATCTTTCGACCAAAAGAAGATTAGACCCAAGAAAGGATACATTGCCCAAGATTCTGATGGAAGATCACCTCATAGTAAGAAATATTTAAGATGATAAATCGTTGTTCTGTCGAAAAATTTTAAACGCATATTCCGCCATTTTCTTTGGTATAGCTTCGCTTGGCGAACCCTGTATTGCACAGTAAGGATAATTTTAGAAATGTAATTCAGCGATTGCATTAAGAACTAATTTGTCTTTCGATAGCTGTCCAACTTATATTTTTTTAGTCAAGTTTATGAATAGTTAATCATGAGACAAGATCACTGTCAAATATGGCGCCCGACATTTTCAGGCTAGTTTTGCTAGTTTTGTCATTGTATAACCACGTTTTTTTGTGGCTAAATATGCACATTTTCGAACAAACTCTATATGTATGTTGTAATATGATGTTACAGGAGTGTCATCGGAAGAATTCTGAGAAGGTTAGTGAAAAAATTAATATATTTTGGCGATGATTACGTTATCGCTCTCTTTGGCTTGAATCGATGCTCTGGTAACGTTTGCACATGTGGTATGCTAATATAACGATTTATTGTGTTTTCACTGTAAAACACTTAGAACATCTGAAATATTGTCTGAATTCACAAGATCTGTGTCTTTCCATTGCTGTGAGCTGTGTATTTTTAAGAAATGTTTTATGATTAGTAATTAGGTAATACACGTTGCTCTGTGTATTTATTCTAGTCGAGTTGTGATGGTGGGTGCAATTGTAAACTATGATTTATACCTGAAATATGCACATTTTTCTAACAAAACCTATCCTATACAATAAATATGTTATCAGACTGTCATCTGATGAGGTTTTTTCTTGGTTAGTGGCTATCAATATCTTTATTTGGCCGAATTGGTGATAGCTACTGGTGGAGAGAAAAAATGGTGGACAAAGAAAAATGGTGTCTTTTGCTAACGTGGTTAGCTAATAGATTTACATATTTTGTCTTCCCTGTAAAACATTTTAAAAATCTGAAATGGTGGCTTTATTCACAAGATCTGTATCTTTCATTTGGTGTCTTGGACTTGTGATTTAATGATATTTAGATGCTACTATTTAATTGTGACGCTATGCTAGCGATGCTAATCAGTGTGGGGGGGGGTGGGGGATGTTGTCATAGGTGTACCGACCTCGGGCTTGCAGCCATAAGAGGTTTTAAACATAAAAGTGCATAGTTTAAAGTGGCTAGTGATACATGTATTACATGAAGATGCAAGATGCAGTAGATGATATAGTAGATGATATAGAGTACAGTATATACATTTGTAAAGGAGCAAAATGGTGCTTAAAGCTAGTGAGGGAGATAAGTGCTTCTAGTTTCAGAGATTTTTGTAGTTCGTTCCAGTCATTGGCAGCAGAGAACTGGAAGGAGAGGCGGCCAAAGGAGGAATTGGCTTGGGGGGGTGACCAGAGAGATATACCTACTGGAGCGTGTGCTACAGGTGGGTGCTGCTATGGTGACCAGCGAGCTGAGATAAGGGGGGACTACCTAGCAGGGTCTTGTAGATGACCTGGAGCCAGTGGGTTTGGCGACAAGTATGAAGCGAGGGCCAGCCAACGAGAGCGTACAGGTCGCAGTGGTGGGTAGTATATGGGGCTTTGGTGACAAAACGGATGGCACTGTGATAGACTGCATCCAGTTTGCTGAGTAGAGTGTTGGAGGCTATTTTGTAAATGACATCGCCGAAGTCGAGGATCGGTAGGATGGTCAGTTTTACAAGGGTATGTTTGGCAGCATGAGTGAAGGATGCTTTGTTGCGAAATAGGAAGCCAATTCTAGATTTAACTTTGGATTGGAGATGTTTGATGTGAGTCTGGAAGGAGAGTTTACAGTCTAACCAGACACCTAGGTATTTGTAGTTGTCCACCTATTCTAAGTCAGAACCGTCCAGAGCAGTGATGCTGGACGGGCAGGCAGGTGCAGGCAGCGATCGGTTGAAGAGCATGCATTTAGTTTTACTTGTATTTAAGAGCAGTTGGAGGCCACGGAAGGAGAGTTGTATGGCATTGAAGCTCGTCTGGAGGGTTGTTAACACAGTGTCCAAAGAAGGGCCAGAAGTATACAGAATGGTGTCGTCTGCGTAGAGGTGGATCAGAGACTCACCAGCAGCAAGAGCGACATCATTGATGTATACAGAGAAGAGAGTCGGTTCAAAAATGGAACCCTGTGGCACCCCCGTAGACTGCCAGAGGCCCGGACAACAGGCCCTCCGAATTTGACACACTGAACTCTATCAGAGAAGTAGTTGGTGAACCAGGCGAGGCAATCATTTGAGAAACCAAGGCTATCGAGTCAGCCGATGAGGATGTGGTGATTGACAGAGTCGAAAGCCTTGGCCAGGTCAATGAATACGGCTGCACAGTATTGTTTCTTATCGATGGTGGTTAAGATATCGTTTAGGACCTTGAGCGTGGCTGAGGTGCACCTATGACCAGCTCTGAAACCAGATTGCATAGCGAAGGTGCGGTGGGATTCGAAATGGTCGGTAATCTGTTTGTTGACTTGGCTTTCGAAAACCTTAGAAAGGCAGGGTAGGATAGATATAGGTCTGTAGCAGTTTGAGTCAAGAGTGTCCCCCCCTTTGAAGAGGGTTATGACCGCAGCTGCTTTCCAATCTTTGGGAATCTCAGACGACACAAAAGAGAGGTTGAACAGGCTAGTAATAGGGGCTGCAACAAATTCGGCAGATAATTTTAGAAAGAAAGGGTGCAGATTGTCTAGCCTGGCTGATTTGTAGGGGTCCAGATTTTGCAGCTCTTTCAGAACAGCTGACTGGATTTGGGAGAAGGAGAAATGGGGAAGGCTTGGGCGAGTTGCTGTGGGGGGTGCAGTGCTGTTGACAGGGGTAGGGGTAGCCAGTTGGAAAGCATGGCCAGCCGTAGAAAAATGCTTATTGAAATTCTCAATTATAGTGGATTTATCGGTGGTGACAGAGTTTCCTATCCTCAGTGCAGCGGGCAGCTGGGAGGAAGTGTTCTTATTCTCCATGGACTTTACAGTGTCCCAGAACCTTTTTGAGTTTGTGTTGCAGGAAGCAAATTTCTGCTTGAAAAAGCTAGCCTTGGCTTTTCTAACTGCCTGTGTATATTGGTTTCTAACTTCCCTGAAAAGTTGCATATCACGGGGGTTGTTTGATGCTAATGCAGAACGCCACAGGATGTTTTTGTGTTGGTTAAGGGCAGTCGGGTCTGGAGAGAACCAAGGGCTATATCTGTTCCTGGTTCTACATTTCTTGAATGGGGCATGCTTATTTAAGATGGTGAGGAAGGCATTTAAAAAAAAATAACCAGGCATCCTCTACTGACGGGATGAGATCAATATCCTTCCAGGATACCCCGGCCAGGTCGATTGGAAAGGCCTGCTCGTGCAGTGATGAGTGGAGGTCGTTTGACCGCTGACCCATTACGGATGCAGGCAATGAGGCAGTGATCGCTGAGATCTTGGTTGAAAACAGCAGAGGTGTATTTAGAGGGCAAGTTGGTTAGGATGATATCTAAGAGGGCGCCCGTGTTTACGGCTTTGGGGTGGTACCTGGTAGGTTCATAGATAATTTGTGTGAGATTGAGGGCATCAAGCTTAGATTGTAGGATGGCTGGGGTGTTAAGCATGTTCCAGTTTAGGTCGCCTAGCAGCACAAGCTCTGAAGATAGATGGGGGGCAATCAGTTCACATATGGTGTCCAGAGCACAGCTGGGGGCAGAGGGTGGTCTATAGCAGGCGGAAACAGTGAGAGACTTGTTTTTAGAGAGGTGAATTTTTAAAAGTAGATGTTCAAATTGTCGTTAGACAGCTAACGATTAGCGGACCGCAGATGGGCGTTCAGGTAATGTCGCGACGGAGGGGCCAGTTGGATAACTCCCTCGGGCAGAAAACGTCGGTAGTCCAGTCGTGAAGGCCCGGTGGGGCTCCGCATCGGCAGTAAAACTGGTCCGGATAGGTGATTGTAGCCTAGGAATGGCTGATGGAACTCTTCAGCTGGCTAGCTCCGGAATAATTGATGTTTGCTCCGGGACCGACGTAAGCCAATAGTCACTCGGATAGCAGCTAGCTAGCTGCAAGATCCAGGTATAAATGTCCAGAGCTTGCGGTTGAAATCTGGGATATGGAGAGAAAATAGGTCCGGTATGCTCTGGTCTGAGTCGCGTTGTACAAAACTGTCGATAGCTTTTCGAGCTAAAGGATAGCTGACGACCGCCAACCGTGGTTAGCTGAATACTAACGTTAGCCAGTGAACTGGCTAGCTTCTGGCTAGCTTCTGGCTAGCTTCTGTTGTGGATGTCAGATTTGAGGTGAATAATACGTTGTTTTTTTTAAATTGGTGAGGCGGGTTGCAGGAGAGTGTTTTGAAGTTGAGTTTTTAGAAAATAATATATAAAAAGATATGCGAAGAAAATATGTAAGTATATATATATACACGGGACACGACAAGACGAGGACAAAGGACGTCTGACTGCTATACCATCTTGGAATGAAGAGAACATGAATGCTTCAAAGTCATTTCAGCATTTTATTGGTACAAATTCTCAACACGCTATATCAATAACTTAATATGAGTTATAGAGAGACACAAAGTCAGCAGGCTACTAACCTCTGTAATGTGTGTGTATGTGTGTGTGTGTGTGTGTGTGTGAGTGAGTGCATGTGTGTGTGTGTGTGTGTTTGCGTGAGTGAGTGCATGTGTGCTAAGGTGCAGAGAGTCAGTGCAGGTGGTCAGTCCAGTTCAAGTGTTCAGCAGTCTGATGGCTTGTAGATATAAACCGTCTCTGTTGGTATCGGACCTCATGTTCCGATACCGTCTGCCAGGCGATAAGGGAGAGAACAGCTCGTGGCTGGGGTATGTGTAGGGTCCTTGATGATGCTGCGGGCCTTCCTCAGGCACCATTTTGAGTATATGTCCGGGGTGGGTAGGAGCACGGTCAAAGTGATGTCCATGTCAAGTCCTCGGTTATGTGGACACCAAGGAACTTAAAACGTCTGACTCTCTCTACTGCAGTCCTGTTGATGTGGATTGGGGCATGTTTCCTCCTCTGCTTCCTGTAGTCCACAATCAACTCCTTTGTTTTGCTGACGTTGAGGGAGAAGTTGTTGTCCTGGCACCACAATGCCAGTTCACCTACATTGCGATTAATAGCGATGGAAATGGCATCTTCCGTGGATCTGTTGGGAGCGGGTTCAGTGTGCCTGGCATGCTGGCCTTGATATGGGCCATGACCAGTCTCTCGAGGGCACATCATGATGACCGGGGGGATTGCGACGGTGCGATAGTCATTTGGGCATGTCACCTTATTTTTTGTGGGCATTGGGACGTTGGTGGTCTCCTTGAAGCAGGTGGGGACTACAGCTTAGGACAGGGACAGGTTGATAATGTCTGAGAAGATGCTCGCCAGTTGGTCAGCACACACACCGAGGACGCCGCGGCCAGGGATGCCATCTGAGTCGGTGGCTTTTTGAGTATTCACTCTTTTGAGAGTTTTTTCCTCACGTCAGCCTTAGAGAGTGAAAGCAACTGGTCGTCTGGAACAGCGAGAGTCTTCATGGATGGCTTGGTATTGTCTGCCTTGAAGCAACCAGAATTTCTGATACACCAGGGAATTTGGGGAAAATTACCAGATTTTTGCTACCCTAAAGTAGACCAATCAGGGACTATCTGGTCATGATATCCAGGATATCCAGGACACAGGGACCCAGTGATCAGTCTTATCAGGGACTATCTGGTCATGATATCCAGGATATCCAGGACACATGGACCCAGTGATCAGTCTTATCAGGGACTACCTGGTCGTGATATCCAGGACTCATGGACCCAGTGATCAGTCTTATCAGGGACTACCTGGTCGTGATATCCAGGACACATGGACCCAGTGATCAGTCTTATCAGGGACTACCTGGTCGTGATATCCAGGACACATGGACCCAGTGATCAGTCTTATCAGCGACTACCTGGTCGTGATATCCAGGATATCCAGGACTCATGGACCCAGTGATCAGTCTTATCATCGACTACCTGGTCGTGATATCGAGGATATCCAGGACTCATGGACACAGTGATCAGTCTTATCAGGGACTACCTGGTCGTGATATCCAGGATATCCAGGACTCATGGACCCAGAGATCAGTCTTATCAGGGAGTACCTGGTCGTGATATCCAGGATATCCAGGACACACGGACCCAGAGATCAGTCTTATCAGGGACTACCTGGTCGTGATATCCAGGACACATGGACCCAGTGATCAGTCTTATCAGGGACTACCTGGTCGTAATATCCAGGACACATGGACCCAGAGATCAGTCTTATCAGGGACTACCTGGTCGTGATATCCAGGACACATGGACCCAGAGATCAGTCTTATCAGCAACTACCTGGTCGTGATATCCAGGTTATCCAGGACTCATGGACCCAGAGATCAGTCTTATCAGGGACTACCTGGTCGTGATATCCAGGTTATCCAGGACACATGGACCCAGTGATCAGTCTTATCAGGGACTACCTGGTCGTGATATACAGGACACATGGACCCAGTGATCAGTCTTATCAGGGACTACCTGGTCGTGATATCCAGGACACATGGACCCAGTGATCAGTCTTATCAGCGACTACCTGGTCGTGATATCCAGGATATCCAGGACTCATGGACCCAGTGATCAGTCTTATCAGCGACTACCTGGTCGTGATATCCAGGATATCCAGGACTCATGGATCCAGTGATCAGTCTTATCAGGGACTACCTGGTTGTGATATCCAGGATATCCAGGACTCATGGACCCAGAGATCAGTCTTATCAGGGAGTACCTGGTCGTGATATCCAGGATATCCAGGACACATGGACCCAGAGATCAGTCTTATCAGGGACTACCTGGTCGTGATATCCAGGATATCCAGGACACATGGACCCAGAGATCAGTCTTATCAGGGAGTACCTGGTCGTGATATACAGGACACATGGACCCAGTGATCAGTCTTATCAGGGACTACCTGGTCGTGATATCCAGGACACATGGACCCAGTGATCAGTCTTATCAGGGACTACCTGGTCGTGATATCCAGGACTCATGGACTCAGTGATCAGTCTTATCAGGGACTATCTGGTCGTGATATCCAGGATATCCAGGACACATGGACCCAGTGATCAGTCTTATCAGGGACTACCTGGTCGTGATATCCAGGATATCCAGGACCCAGTGATCAGTCTTATCAGGGACGGCCTGGTCATGATATCCAGGACACATGGACCCAGTGATCAGTCTTATCAGGGACTACCTGGTCGTGATATCCAGGATATCCAGGACACATGGACCCAGTGATCAGTCTTATCAGGGACTACCTGGTCGTGATATCCAGGACACATGGACCCAGTGATCAGTCTTATCAGGGACTACCTGGTCGTGATATCCAGGATATCCAGGACACATGGACCCAGTGATCAGTCTTATCAGGGACTACCTGGTCGTGATATCCAGGTTATCCAGGACACATGGACCCAGTGATCAGTCTTATCAGGGACTACCTGGTCGTGATATACAGGACACATGGACCCAGTGATCAGTCTTATCAGCGACTACCTGGTCGTGATATCCAGGACACATGGACCCAGTGATCAGTCTTATCATCGACTACCTGGTCGTGATATCCAGGATATCCAGGACTCATGGACCCAGTGATCAGTCTTATCAGCGACTACCTGGTCGTGATATCCAGGATATCCAGGACTCATGGACCCAGTGATCAGTCTTATCAGGGACTACCTGGTCGTGATATCCAGGATATCCAGGACTCATGGACCCAGAGATCAGTCTTATCAGGGACTACCTGGTCGTGATATCCAGGATATCCAGGACACATGGACCCAGTGATCAGTCTTATCAGGGACGACCTGGTCGTGAAATCCAGGTTATCCAGGACACATGGACCCAGTGTTCAGTCTTATCAGGGACTACCTGGTCGTAAATTCCAGGATATCCAGGACACATGGACCCAGTGATCAGTCTTATCAGCGACTACCTGGTCGTGATATCCAGGACACATGGACCCAGTGATCAGTCTTATCAGCGACTACCTGTTCGTGATATACAGGACACATGGACCCAGTGATCAGTCTTATCACCGACTACCTGGTCGTGATATCCAGGACACATGGACCCAGTGATCAGTCTTATCAGGGACTACCTGGTCGTGATATCCAGGATATCCAGGACACATGGACCCAGTGATCAGTCTTATCAGGGACTACCTGGTCGTGATATCCAGGTTATCCAGGACACATGGACCCAGTGATCAGTCTTATCAGGGACTACCTGGTCGTGATATACAGGACACATGGACCCAGTGATCAGTCTTATCAGCGACTACCTGGTCGTGATATCCAGGACACATGGACCCAGTGATCAGTCTTATCATCGACTACCTGGTCGTGATATCCAGGATATCCAGGACTCATGGACCCAGTGATCAGTCTTATCAGCGACTACCTGGTCGTGATATCCAGGATATCCAGGACTCATGGACCCAGTGATCAGTCTTATCAGGGACTACCTGGTCGTGATATCCAGGATATCCAGGACTCATGGACCCAGAGATCAGTCTTATCAGCGACTACCTGTTCGTGATATACAGGACACATGGACCCAGTGATCAGTCTTATCACCGACTACCTGGTCGTGATATCCAGGACACATGGACCCAGTGATCAGTCTTATCAGCGACTACCTGGTCGTGATATCCAGGATATCCAGGACTCATGGACCCAGTGATCAGTCTTATCATCGACTACCTGGTCGTGATATCGAGGACATCCAGGACTCATGGACACAGTGATCAGTCTTATCAGGGACTACCTGGTCGTGATATCCAGGATATCCAGGACTCATGGACCCAGAGATCAGTCTTATCAGGGAGTACCTGGTCGTGATATCCAGGATATCCAGGACACATGGACCCAGTGATCAGTCTTATCAGGGACTACCTGGTCGTGATATCCAGGACACATGGACCCAGTGATCAGTCTTATCAGGGACGGCCTGGTCGTGATATCCAGGACACATGAACCCAGTGATCAGTCTTATCAGGGACTACCTGGTCGTGATATCCAGGACACATGGACCCAGTGATCAGTCTTATCAGGGACTACCTGGTCGTGATATCCAGGTTATCCAGGACTCATGGACCCAGAGATCAGTCTTATCAGGGACTACCTGGTCGTGATATCCAGGTTATCCAGGACACATGGACCCAGTGATCAGTCTTATCAGGGACTACCTGGTCGTGATATACAGGACACATGGACCCAGTGATCAGTCTTATCAGGGACTACCTGGTCGTGATATCCAGGACACATGGACCCAGTGATCAGTCTTATCAGCGACTACCTGGTCGTGATATCCAGGATATCCAGGACTCATGGACCCAGTGATCAGTCTTATCAGCGACTACCTGGTCGTGATATCCAGGATATCCAGGACTCATGGATCCAGTGATCAGTCTTATCAGGGACTACCTGGTTGTGATATCCAGGATATCCAGGACTCATGGACACAGAGATCAGTCTTATCAGGGAGTACCTGGTCGTGATATCCAGGATATCCAGGACACATGGACCCAGAGATCAGTCTTATCAGGGACTACCTGGTCGTGATATCCAGGATATCCAGGACACATGGACCCAGAGATCAGTCTTATCAGGGAGTACCTGGTCGTGATATACAGGACACATGGACCCAGTGATCAGTCTTATCAGGGACTACCTGGTCGTGATATCCAGGACACATGGACCCAGTGATCAGTCTTATCAGGGACTACCTGGTCGTGATATCCAGGACTCATGGACTCAGTGATCAGTCTTATCAGGGACTATCTGGTCGTGATATCCAGGATATCCAGGACACATGGACCCAGTGATCAGTCTTATCAGGGACTACCTGGTCGTGATATCCAGGATATCCAGGACCCAGTGATCAGTCTTATCAGGGACGGCCTGGTCATGATATCCAGGACACATGGACCCAGTGATCAGTCTTATCAGGGACTACCTGGTCGTGATATCCAGGATATCCAGGACACATGGACCCAGTGATCAGTCTTATCAGGGACTACCTGGTCGTGATATCCAGGACACATGGACCCAGTGATCAGTCTTATCAGGGACTACCTGGTCGTGATATCCAGGATATCCAGGACACATGGACCCAGTGATCAGTCTTATCAGGGACTACCTGGTCGTGATATCCAGGTTATCCAGGACACATGGACCCAGTGATCAGTCTTATCAGGGACTACCTGGTCGTGATATACAGGACACATGGACCCAGTGATCAGTCTTATCAGCGACTACCTGGTCGTGATATCCAGGACACATGGACCCAGTGATCAGTCTTATCATCGACTACCTGGTCGTGATATCCAGGCTATCCAGGACTCATGGACCCAGTGATCAGTCTTATTAGCGACTACCTGGTCGTGATATCCAGGATATCCAGGACTCATGGACCCAGTGATCAGTCTTATCAGGGACTACCTGGTCGTGATATCCAGGATATCCAGGACTCATGGACCCAGAGATCAGTCTTATCAGGGACTACCTGGTCGTGATATCCAGGATATCCAGGACACATGGACCCAGTGATCAGTCTTATCAGGGACGACCTGGTCGTGAAATCCAGGTTATCCAGGACACATGGACCCAGTGATCAGTCTTATCAGGGACTACCTGGTCGTAAATTCCAGGATATCCAGGACACATGGACCCAGTGATCAGTCTTATCAGGGACTACCTGGTCGTGATATCCAGGACACATGGACCCAGTGATCAGTCTTATCAGGGACTACCTGGTCGTGATATACAGGACACATGGACCCAGTGATCAGTCTTATCAGGGACTACCTGGTCGTAATATCCAGGACACATGGACCCAGAGATCAGTCTTATCAGGGACTACCTGGTCGTGATATCCAGGACACATGGACCCAGAGATCAGTCTTATCAGCAACTACCTGGTCGTGATATCCAGGTTATCCAGGACTCATGGACCCAGAGATCAGTCTTATCAGGG